>NW_024412394.1:20776381-20828770 GCF_014898765.1 Herpailurus yagouaroundi | reverse complement strand
AATAAAATAAAATAAATAAAGAAAAACATTTTTCTTTTTGAATCATTGCTCTGAGCTTCATACCAGGATATTTACATCAAGAACTTTATAATAAAAATCCTTTCCTGATGCTGTTTTGTTTACAAAATTACTATGTCACCATTTCCACAAGTACTGAAGATAAGGCAACATGAGACCCTCTTAGGTTGAGTCCCCCCCCAAAAAAAAAAAATTCTGCTACAATTTGAGTGGAAATGACTCTATTTGGAAGGCATGCTCAAGAATTGTGAGCGAACAGGGAAGTGAGGAAGGAAGGAGAAGAGGCAGTTAAATGCTATATCATCAAGAAAATTACTACTGTGGGAAACTAGAACTTGATCTTTCTGGGAAACCTGAGAAGCAAGTATAGAACACATAGTTCAGGGCTGAGGGACCTTCTGTTGATAGCTTCTCCAAAAAACACTGACATCCCCAGTCCTTCCCTCAATCCTGGGTCCAGACTGAGAGGGCTCCTGTGCCAAAGAGAACCTACTAGCAAATATTAATGGATACTGCAAGTTGGAAATTGGGAGTGTCATGGCTTGACAGGTTAAGTGAGAGAGGGATGTGTGTGAGGCACTGACCATATTTGCTAAGAGAATATAGGACGTGACAACAATCTGGTTCAATATTTTTTTTTTTAAAGAACAGATTTCTGTATATTAAAAAATTCCTTTAACAACTTTGCAAAGAACTTCAATGTGTCTTCTGTTTGAAGTAGCTACCCTTTAAAACTAAATCAAAAATTGAATTACTCTACAACCTAGCAATAGCCCTACTAGAAATTTATCCAAAGGATACAGGAGTGCCTATTCATAGGGGCCACATACACCCCGATGTTTATAGCAGCGCTATCAACAATAGGCAAATTATGGAAAGAGCCCAAACGTCCATCAACTGATGAATGGATAAAGAAGATGTGGTTTATATATACAATGGAATACTACTTGGCAACGAGAAAGAATGAAATCTGGCCGTTTGCAACAATGTGAATGGAACTGGAGGTATTATGCTAAGTGAAATAAATCAGTCAGAGAAAGACAGGTATATATTTTCACTCATATGTGGAACTTGAGAAACTTAACAGAAGACCATGGGGGAAGGGAAGGGGAAAAATAGTTTCAAAGAGGGAGGCTAACCAAAAAAAGACTCTTGATTACAGAGAATAAACTGAGGATTGATGGATGGGGGGGGGGGGCGGAGGAGAGGGAAAAATGGGTGATGGGCATTGAGGAGGGCACTTGTTGGGATGAGCACTGGGTGCTTCGTGTAAGCGATGAATCATGGAAATCTACTCCTGAAGCCAAGAGCACACTGTATACAGTGTATGTTAGCTAACTTGACAATAAGCTATATTTAAAATAAATAAACAGCAATGGGTTTTCATAAGTCATATTTTAAAGCCTCTTTAAACAAATAATAACGGTGAGGGAGAAAGAGAATGAGAGTGTGTGCGGTCATGAAACTGTAACTTAAGGCTTGAATTTAAAATAAAAAGGAAGTCAAAGCACCTATCTGACCATATATAATCATGTATTTCTTCATTTCAAGATTTAAGGATGTTAGAAGAGCTATGCTTAAGACAAAAAAGTATGGAAAATAAAGTGATAGAAGCAGAAAACTGTTGAAGAGGATCTTATAAATGGGTAGGAAAAAGCCATGCTCTCAAAAATATAATAAATAACTATCCTCTTTATTCTTTTCTACTCATACAGCCTTTCCTTCCATCTTTGACGTTCAATGACATTCAAAGTTAAGTATCCTTAGGATAATTTGTGTTTTCTTATAAAGAAAGTACAAAATCAATGAAACATCATGGACAGGAGGGTTATATTAAGTACCAGAATGGATTCATCAAAATGGCAAATAATCTCTTTTCCCTTTGCAGAGTCAAATGTAGGAGCGTTACTTGGTCATAACGAAACAGAACTAGTTTTCAGGAGTTGATGATATACTACGGGTCTCCCCTTAAGATGACCTAGAAGACATACAAAACTGCCCCAATCTAGACCCCACGATTTTAATTACGTGGCCAGCTGCCCCATTTAAACACATCTCATTTGCAATGTCATAATGATTTTTGAACCTTGGACGTGAGAAACCAGAAAGAACTATGTGGAAACAAAGCACTACGAATGTTAGTTAACAGAATTTTTGTGTCACAATTACTTCCACACATATTTGGACTGAATTACCACGGGTGGATCATGGGTGGAGTCTCCATTAATCACGAATCCTTCAACAGTAAAGAACAGATAGCTCTCTCTTCACAGATGTGTAGAGACAAAAATTTCAGCCTTAGGGTTGTTTGTTTTTGGTTTTGGTTTGTTGTTGTTGTTGTTGTTGTTGTTGTTGTTGTTGTTGTTTTCTGTGTCCTGTGGTTTAAATTTCTCAAGTGTCTTCAGGAGTACTGATGCATAGGGGCACTTGTACCCCAATGTTCATAGCAGCACTCTCAACAATAGCCAAATTATGGAAAGAGCCTGAATGTCCATCAACTGATGAGTGGATAAAGAAATTGTGGTTTATATACACAATGGAATACTACCTGGCAAGGAGAAAGAATGAAATATGGCCTTTTGTAGCAACGTGGATGGAACTGGAGAGTGTGATGCTAAGTGAAATAAGCCATACAGAGAAAGACAGATACCATATGGTTTCACTCTTATGTGGATCCTGAGAAACTTAACAGGAACCCATGGGGGAGGGGAAGGAAAAAAAAAAAAAAGAGGTTAGAGTGGGAGAGAGCCAAAGCATAAGAGACTGTTGAGAACTGAGAGCAAACTGAGGGTTGATGGGGGGTGGGAGGGAGGAGAGGGTGGGTGATGGGTATTGAGGAGGGCACCTTTTGGGATGAGCACTGGGTGTTGTATGGAAACCAATTTGACAATAAATTTCATATATAAATAAAAAAATAAAAAAAATTAAAATAAATAAATAAATAAATAAATAAATAAATAAATTTCTCAAGTGTCTTACGTATCTGTCCACCTGATATCCTGGGCTCCTAGATTTCTTATGTATTGTTCTTGGTCTCAGATTTGTTTTCACCATAAAATGATCCCTGCTATTACGGTCAACACACAGCCTTCAGTGCAAATTATCTATGAAGCGTTTTTAGTTCGTTGTCTAATACTGCCTTCAGGTTTTTAATGTCTGTTGTTTACTCTTTGCACCTGCTTTTCTGGCCCATTGACATCAACATTCACCTATCTTTTTGCCTCATACCTCTTATTTATTGTCATGTGGACCAATTCAGCTAATGTGATTACAATATTCAGTGCCACACACTGCCCAAATGTCATACTCAGGACTAACTTTATTCTTTCTGTTCCAACTAACCCCTGAGCTATTAATTTTATTACAATTATCAACGTGAAGGCACAAGTACCATTTTGATAATAAACACCCACTGTGTTCTCCTCTGCTTATAATTTGGGACACTGTCTTTACACTCAATGAATATCTATTTCAACTGCCCTTGTCATTTTCATTAGACACTATTTCCAACAGGCTAACCCAAGGAACAGTAATATCCTTTCCTCTGTGAAACTTTTTTCCTTCTCTCTGCCAATTTCCTCTGTCATATTCGACAGTGAATAATTCTGAGACCTAAATTTTAGTCCATCTGACGGGAGGGAAATAGAAGGAAACTAAATAGACTTTTAATTCTGAATTCTCCCACTGTGTATCTTCACTCCTCACCACACATGGCTGCACTTTATGTGTTTCTTAGAATTGGATTGTTTCCTTCTGGACCAAATACAGATTTTGGAAGAATAATCAAAAAGCAAGAAAACAAAACATCAAAGTGTAACGCACCTGTATGTATGTATGTATGTATTTTTTTTTTTTTTAATGAGTGAATTCTTCTTGCACTAAATTACCATCCCATTAGAGATTTGAATCAGCACTGACTCTGCGCTGGTGTCCTAGTGCTGGAGCCCTGTTTGCAGAGATTTCTTTGAAACTTTCACTCCACTTTCTCAGTGGGGGAAACTTTAAGATTAACACCTAAATCCAATTCCTTGGTATATGTTGCAGATATAATAGAGGTTGCAAATTAGAATGAAGTCAACTGGTAAAGAGTGTCAAAAATATATATGCATATATCTGCGGTCAAAAATTTACATTTAAATCTAAATTCACATAGAAAGCTTCCAAACCTTAGTTTGAGAAGCAAAGTTTTTATTTATTTTACCTGAGGCTAAAAAGCATGCACAGTGGCATGTATCTGTGAAGATCCCCCTTTTTTTTTAATGTATAAAATGTAGATGATTATACAATCCAACCATACACTGCATTGAAAGTGAGTATCTTGATGCTAATGGATTATTTAAAGACTAGGGAGAGAGGACTATAGGGCTGAACAAAAACCATTTAGAATTCTAATGTTTAAACTGACATTTCAAGAGTGAAGATAATGATTCTCTTGTGGGTAAAAGAAATGCTACTCAGTTACACAGTTACTAAGAGACCTCAGTTATTAAGAATTTTTAGATAACTTAAGTATCTAGTTTCTAAGATCATTTTTCCAACATTTTTTTTCTTTTAGCTTGGCACTTGCTTCTGAAATTATGAAAACAAAAACAAAGCAAGGAAAAGGGACCACTCAACCTAGATATTCCCTGACATCTCCAATTTTCAAAGCTATTTTGCACTCTCCTTCATTCGCCACACTGTGATGACACTACCTCCATTTTCAACCCTCCTAACCTTTCAAAAATTAGTCAAACAGGATGAAAATATGATTATTCATAACCTGATAATAGCTGCCCATGAACCTGTGATTTTGAAACAGAAACAGTAAACAGTGATCTAGAGATAGTATTTGCAATGTACCTTTTACCAGACAGCCTCTAAGTCTTTCATATTCTTCTTTTCTAGTAGTTACATATTTTTTTTTCCATTTTGACCCTACCTAAAAATCAGTGGTTGTGTACTTCATTCCTGAATTACTTTAACAATTTAACTCATTTTCTTCTTTTCAGTTCTTCCTCTTTTGAATACAAACCAGAAATCCGATTAATCTTTCTAAACTGTCACTTTAATCTTGTGATCGAAATGTTATCTCTAAGATTTTTCTTTAATCTGGTACTATATATTGATACACCAGTTTCTCTACCTTTTAGCCTCAAGCTGTACTGATGGCCCTTTATTATGCTACGCCCAGTGGTAATCTTCACTCCCAATAAGTCAGTTCTTCAGTATCAAGTTCATTTTTAGCTCCAACTTTTTGTTTACATTGTTCACCCTTGAAATATCCCCTATCTCCCATATTATAATACGTAACTTTTTTTTTAAACTGAACTCTTTTTTAACATTTTGAGAGAGAGAGAGAGAGGAAGAGAGGGAAACAGAGATGGAGAAAGAGAGAGCGCAGGGAAGAGGGACAGAGAGAGAGGGAGAGAATCCTAAGCAGGCTCCCCATTCAGTGCAGAACCAGATGTGGGGCTCAACCTCACTACCATGATATCACGACCTGAGCTGAAATCAAAAGTGGGATGCTTAACCAACTGAGCCACCCTGGTGCCCCTAATGCATTACATTTTAAGGTCAATTCAAATTTTCACACTGCACGAAAGTTGTGTCTTGCCACCTGTAGTCTCTGTAATCCCCACTGTGTAACCATCTAAATGTATATTGTCATCAGTGCTACAATGATTCACTTATACATTTCTCCCTTCCTACTTCACAGGATGATACTGTGCTCTTAGCTTTGTTTACCCAACTCTAGAAATATCCTTCACAAAGTATTCAATAGAGAGTTTGTGAAACAATGAAACAAAATGGAAAATAATAAAATCAGCATGAATTAATTTAACATCATGGAAACATAACCACATTTTGTTTTCAGTTTAAATTCATTAATGGTGTCGTGAGAGTTAGTATAGAAGACCTTCTTTTATAATAAGGCACTAAATTAACCGTTGGAAAGCTGAAAGTGGAATAAATTTGCATTATACTTCGCAAGGCTTGCAATTAAACTGACCTGGGTTTCAATCTTAGCGCTTATTTTCTAACTAATGACAGAGAGAAGATGACTAAGAAAATTTTCAGCTAAGTCTCAGAATAATATATACATCATTCGATTGTTTCAAAGTATCAACGAAATCATGTGTTTAAAATGAACAGCACAATGCCAAGCGCAGAGAACTTGCTTAATAAGCAGTTGTCATTCTCATTGCTGACAGTAGTTGTGATGGTGTTGTTATCTACACTTCATCCCAGGAATATATCGTTTGAAAACTGAATTGTTGATATGAACAGATCTCTGCATGTCATGATTTAAACAAAATAGAAGTGTGCTTTGCTCTCAAATATCCAAGGCCAGAAATAGTAAAGTATTCCAAAGAGAATAACAACCCTGCCTTAGGGACCCAGGTACCTTCCAACCTGTTACTCTGTCATCATCCAAGGTGTCAAACCTTTTCTCCATAGTCAAATCTGCCTCAGCGTCACATCTACACTCTGGCCTGAGAGGACAAAATGAGGTGAAGGGCAGGCATCTGCATTTTTTAAGCATTTAAAGCAGAAGTTATATACATGACTTCTATTCATATTCCACTGCCTAATCATCTAATCACATGGCACAGTTAGCTGCCAGCGAAGCTGGGACTTTAACTATAACAGATTCACCATATACCTAGCCCAGGGGATGGAGAAAGAACTTTCCAAGGCAGAAAGGAAATAAGGATATCATAATAACTGACCTGGGATATAAGCTGTTAATAGCACTCTTCACTGTTTGTTCCTTTTCCTAGATCAGGGCTCTCAGACCACTCCTAGAAAATTAAGCTGCATATGGTGGTGCTTCTCAAATATTTCAACATCTTTACATATTCATTTTTTCTTCACTTCATTTTTCAAGGACAACTAGTGAAGTTTACCTTACAAATTTTCAGAAGCAATGGTAGTAGGTTGAGGTGAGGATGATTGTAACTTCAGTAATAAAACCAGGGATAGACTTAACCTAGGGACAATGAAAACTTCAGTGAACGTCATCACAGTAAGGAAATATTTACGATATGACCCAGTGTAGAATTACATTTATATCGTAAGTAAAACAGAATTTGCTTTTCTCTTTTACAAATAATAGGCACAGCATTTGACCTTATGCCCCACAATTTGAAAACATTACTTAGTCTGTACAGGTCTATTAAATGTTTTGGAACTGGTCACCTTTCCTAGGTATAAAAGTTGTGCTTGTATGAATCAGGACTTTCCTTAGCCCTTCATTACAAAAACTAAACACAAAGCAGAGAAAAGTACGTGGTTTAATGTAGAACTGACTATCTGGGGAATTTCAGGTTTTGTGTTACTGGTTTTTTATTTTAAATGAACCCAATAGCCCAATTGAACCAGAAATTCCAGTTTTAATGATTCTCCTGAAATAGACCAAGTATGAGCATTTTTTAGACACTTAATATTTTTTCAGGACTTTACATACTTTATGATATAATATGATAGCAAAAAGAGTAGAATCATGGACCTCTATATTCAGCTGTCTGGCTTTGAATTGTCTTTATGACACTTGCTAGCAGGTTATTTAAACCATCTTTGTTTTATTTCCTGTCACAAGAGGACAATAATAACATGTTAGTTTAAGGAATCGTCCTAAAAATCAAACTATTTAAAAGGCCTTATAATGATCTGGCAAGCAGCAGCAAATGTAATCCATTCAAATAATACATATTGAATGCCAGACATGTATTAAGCACATGTTAGCCACCAGGATTACAGCAGTTAACTACATAGAAAATAAAATCGCAGCCTTTGTGGAGTTTGTATTGTAATGCCATTGTATTTCAACTCTAGAACAGAGAACTCATTATCCTCAACTTACCGATGAGGAAACTGAGTTCAGAGCTATGTTGTGATTTATCCAAACAGCTAATCAAGGAAAAGGTGGTTGGCAGAGTCAAAAGTCACACAAAGACCAGTCTAGCTCTGGCTACTTACTAAGTATCATGCTGTACGCATAGCAAACATCTCTTGAGCATGTACTATGCACAAGGTAAGCCACACATATTGTACACAAAGACAGTGAAAGGCAAAGGACTTTCAGGCCTTGATGTGATAATTCTGGAGATCTTGACGGTAACTACTATCTGACATGCCCCAATCACCACATAGACACAGAATGAAATGTCTATGCCCACCCACCCCCCACCCCCCACCCCCCACCCCAGTGCCCCTGAATGACCTTCTCATTATGAGAAACATATTTATGGCAGAGAAGAAAATTAAGAGGTAAATCATTTCTTTCTGAAGTTATTTGAATGAAGAAGGAATAATTTGCATGGTAAGTTGTGAAAGTAATAAGAATACCTCATTTGCTGAAATTCAAGACCAGAATCAAATCACTAATCATCAGGGAAATTCAGAAAA
Organism: Herpailurus yagouaroundi; assembly: GCF_014898765.1. Classification (NCBI taxonomy): domain Eukaryota; kingdom Metazoa; phylum Chordata; class Mammalia; order Carnivora; family Felidae; genus Herpailurus; species Herpailurus yagouaroundi. Next base: position 20,820,361 of record NW_024412394.1, on the reverse strand, counting down.
CCAAAATGATCTATCACTTCACACCTGTGAGAATGGCCATCACCAAGAAGTTAAGAGATAAGCAGTGTTGGTGAGTATGCGGAGAAAGGGGAACCCTTGTGTACTATTGGTTCAGCCATTTCAGAAAACAGTATTTTTTTCTGAAAAAAATTAAAAATAGAATTAACATACAATCTAGTAATCCCACTTTGGGGTATACATCCAAAGGAAATGAAAACAAGGTATCAAAGAAATACCTACACCCTTAGGTTCATTGCAGCATCGTTCACATTAGCCAAAATATGGCAACAAACTAAGTGACCATCAATGCATACATGGATAAAGAAGATGCAGTGACATACAATGAAATGTCATCCAGTTAGGAGACAAAAGGAAATCCTTCCATTTGCTATAACATGGACCTTGAAGACATGCGGAGATATCTCAGACAAACCCAACTACTGTGCTATATCACTTACATTGTGGAATTGAACTCACAGAAGAGAGTAGAGGTACTGAAGATATGGGAGATATTGGCCAAATGGTACAAACTTGATTAAGAGAATGAGTAAGTTCTGGAGATCTAACACACTGCACTGTGACTGTAGTTCACAGCACTGTAATACATACTTCAAAGTTTCTAAAACACAAGTCTTAAAATATTCTCAACACAAAGAAGAAACAATATGTGACATGATGGAGATAGTAGGTAACTGGTGGTGATCATTTTTTAACATATAAATGTATCAAATCAATACTTTGCATATCTTAAAGTTACATAAGGTTACATATCAACAACTCTACCTCAATCTGAAAAAAAAAGAGGCAAAGAAAGAGAACACTCAATATCAATATTCTTGGTGGGATAGATTAATTCCTTTACTGTAGCATTATATCTGAATATAACTCTCTTGTTTTAATGGTTTGCTTCTACAGGAGGGAATAGTATACACTAGTGATTAAATGAAGGAATGGATTTTTTTCTAGCTTTACTATTTTATGGCAACTTAAGTACCTATGATTACACATTATTTTTCTTACTTGAGAACTGATTTTAGGACCTATGTAGCATATGAAAAGAAGTTTAGGAAAATCTTTCCTTTTAAGGAAAAAAAAAGCATCAAATGTGAATCCTTGATCCAGATTATTTAGGAAATAGATTTGTTATTTAATTGAATGTCCCAAAACATTGATAGAAGTCATGGACATGATGCACAAAACTTTTTAAAGTACAAGGATAATAAAAGTGTTTAACACTTATATAATAATGAACGTAACTGTATAATTCTTTGATAATTTAAAAGTGAATTCAGGATTAGCAATGCCCTCAGTCATCATTCTAACCTCTTATTTAAAAAATTAATAGACTGGGAGGAGGGGTTAAGATGGCAGAGTAGTAAGGAAATCCTGGGCTTCTCTCATCCCTGGAACACAGCTAGATCAACATCAAACCATTTGAATGCCTAGAAAATCGATGTGAGGATTAATAAAACAATCTAGGTAATTTTAGGAAGAGAATGCTGCAGGTACACAGTGTGGAGAGGTGAATTGGAGGAGAGAAGAGCTGTGCTGCCACAGAGGCAAGGGAGCCATTTTCAGGGAGAGGTCAAAGACAGAGCTGGAGAGAGAGCAGCACATGAAGTCTGCACAAGAAAGCACTTCCCCTGAAAGTAGCTAGAAAGAAAGAGTGGAAACACACACAGGGGACTCGTCAAAATCAGTGACAAGGAAAAAAGGAAAGGGTTTGAATAACACCAGTTTTTTTTTTGTTTTTTTGTTTTTTGTTTTTGTTTTTGTTTTTTTTAAAGAGTGGATCAGAGTCTCAAGTTTCAGAGCTCAACTCCTGGTAGTGCTCTGTTGAGGAGCGGGTGGAGCCCCAGGAGTGGGCAGTGAGGTCTGAGGATCCCCTGGGTCATACAGGGAGGAGCAGTTCCCCAGCCTGGAGTGCATTTGGAAGAGGTGATACAGCCTCTCCCTGGGCAAAAGACCCAGCAGTCACCATCAAGCCACCACGTTCACCAGGATAGGAACAAAGATGCTGGCTGAGAGCAGCAAAACCTGGCACCAGCTGCGTGTTGCAATTTACCATAAACTCTGAGCCGCTGCCACTGTACAGGGGTGCAAGTGTTGCCTGGGACAAACCAGCCCTGGACACAGTGCAGCAGGACCATCCCCGAAAAGGTCACTGCTGGTCCAAGCCATCAGGGTCTCTGAAGTGTGCAGTTTTGAAATATAGCTGTGTCTGAAATAGAACTCTGGAGGAAGGTGACACCTGGTAGGAGGACAGCTTGGACACAGGGGGAAGGCAGGGAGCTGAGGGAAGCGGGGGACATAGGAGGGGTGATTGATCATACATCTGTGAGGGTGCAAACTTCCCCCTCTGGAGACTAGAGAATGGGGTGAAGCCATTTTCACCACTAGCCCAACAACTCTGATCAGCCCCAGTGAGCTAGACTCACTACCAAGTGGAGAACGGAGCTACCACACTAAGTCCCCGCTCCCTGTGCCCTCTAGGCGCATCTCCACTAGGGCTAGTCAGCCTGAGAATCAGAGCAGCAGGTCCCTCCCCCAGAAGACCAGCACAAATCCCTTCCTTTAGTCTACCGACCATAGACTGATAAAATTTCAGCTCTAGGGGAACTAGATCTAGCTTCATTTGGCTTTCTTTTTGCTTTTTTGTTCTTGTTCTTGTTTTCTTTTGTTTCTTGGATACAGAAAGAACAATTTTTTTCTTATTTTTAATATGTTTTTTAGCTTCTTAGGTTTTTTAAAAATTATTATTATTATTATTATTATTATTATTATTATTATTTTGAGAGACACAGAGTGTGAGCAGGGGAGGGGTAGAGAGTGAGGCAAACAGAGAATCCCAAGCAGGCTCCATGAGATCAGAGCACAGAGCCTGATGCCGAGCTCAACTCACAAAAACATGAGCCAAAATGAAGAGTCAAATGCTTAACTAAATGAGCCACCAGGCACTCCTTTCGTTTTTTAGTTTTTTTTTCTCTCTTTTCTTTTTTCTATCAAGCTTCTCTTAACAAACAGACCAGAACATACCTAGGATCTAGCTTCCTTTACTTGATTTTTAATTTTTTTAAATACTTTTATTTCATTTTGTTATTACTATTATTTTTTCATCCTCCAAAATGACAAGACAGAGGAATTCACTTCAAAAGAAAGAACATGAAGAAATGATGGCCAGGGATTTAATCAAAATACACATAAGTAAGAAGTCTCAACTAGAATTTAAAACAGTGATTATAAGGATAGTTGCTGGGTTGAAAAAAGCATAGAAGACACAACCTAATCCCTTTCTGCAGAGATAAAAGAACTAAAATCCAGTCAGGCTGAAGTTGAAAATGCTACAACCAAGATGCAAACCCAAATGGAGGCCATAAAAATGTGGGTGGACTTAGGTGCCTGGGTGGCTCAGTTGGTTAAGCGTCCGACCTTGGCTCAGGTTATGATCTCATACTTTGTGAGTTTGAGCCCCGCGTTGGGCTCTGTGCTGACAGCTCTGAGTCTGGAGCCTGCTTCAGGTTCTGTGACTCCCTGTCTCTCTGCCCCTCCCCTGATCACAGTCTGTCTCTGTCTCTCAATAATAAATAAATGTAAATAAATAAATAAATAAATAAGTAAATAAATAAATAAATAAATAAATGAGGGTGGACTAGGTAGAGGAGTGAATTAGTAATATAGAAAATAAAGTAGGGAAAATAATGAAGCTGAAAAGAAGAGGGAAACAAAGGTGATGCATGGATCATAAAGGCAGACATAGGAAACTCAGCAATTAATTAAAATAATAATAACATTCATATGATAGGAGTCCTAGAAGATGAAGAGAGAGAAAAAGGGGCAGAAGGCTTGTGTGAACAAATTATAGCTAAAAATGTCTCTAATCTGGAGGATACAGACATCAAAATCCAAGAAGCACAGACCATTCCCATTAAATTCAACAAAAGCTGGCCATCGTCCACACATATTATAATCAAATTCACAAAATACACATACAAGGATAGAATCCTGAAAGCAGAAAGGGAAAAAAGTCCTTACCCTACAAGGGAAGACAGATCAGGTTCACAACAGATGTCTACCGAAAGCTGGCAGGCCAGAAAGGAGTGACAGGATATATTCAACGTGCTTAATGGGGAAAAATATGCCGCCAAGAATATGCTATCCAACAAGGATGTCATTCAAAATAGAAGCACAGATGAAGAATTTCCCAAACAAAAACTAAAGGAGTCTGTGACCACAGACTAAACAAGCCCTATTAAGAAAACTTTAAATGGGAGCCTTTGAAAAAAAAAGAAAAAAAAAAAAAAAAAAAAAAAAAAAAAAAAAAAAAAAAAAAAAAAGAGCAAAAGCAGCAATGACTAGAAAGGACCAGCAAACATCACCAGAAACACCAACTCTACAGGCAACACAAAGGCACTAAATTCCTATCTTTCAACAATCACTTGGAATGTAAATGAACTACGTGTTCCAATCAAAAGACATATGGTAGCAGAATGGGTAAATAAAAACAAGATCCATCTATATGCTGCCTACAAGAGACTCATTACAGAATCAAAGACACTTTCAGATTGAAAGTAAGGGGATAGAGAACCATCTATCATGCTAACAGAGGCCAAAAGAAGGCCAGAGTACTTAGACAAACTAGATTTTAAAACAAAGACTGTAACATGACATGAAAAGGGCATTATATCATAGTTAAGGGGTCTAGCCATTAAGAATACCTAACAATTGTAAATATTTATGCCCCAATTTGAACACCCAAATATGTAAATCAATTAATCACAAACAAAGAAACTCAATGATAATAATACCACAAACAGAAGGAGACTTTAATACCTCACTTACAACAATAGATACATCCTCTAAGCAGAAAATCAGCAAGGAAACAATGACTCTGAATGACACATTGGACCAGATGGACTTAATGGCTATATTCAGAACATTTCATCCCAAAGCAGCAGAATACACATTCTTACTGAGTGCACATGGAACATTCTCCAGAATAGACCACATACTGAGTCACAAATCAGCCCTCAACAAGTACAACAAGATCAATATCTTATCATGTATATTTTCAGATCACAACACTATGAAACTTGAAGTCAACCACAAGAAAAAATTTGGAAAGCTCTGAAATACAAGAAGTTAAACTAAAGAATGAATGGGTTAACAAAGAAATTAAAAACTGCATGGAAACAAATGAAAATGAAAACATTTGGGAGTCCCAAACCTTTGGGATGTAGCAAAGGCAGTCCTAAGAGAGAAGTATATTGCAATTCAGGCCTATTTCAAGAAGGAAGAAAGGTTCCAAACACAATATCTAATCTTATACCTAAAAAGGTTAGAAAAGTAGCAGCAAATAAAGCCTAAAGCCAGCAGAATAAGGGAAATAATTAAGATTAGGGCAGAAATAAATGATATAGAAACAAACAAATAAGAGAAAACAAGCAGAACAGATCAACAAAACTAAAAGCTGGTTACTTGAAAGAATTAACAAAATTGATAAACCCAAACTTATCAAAAAGAAAAGAGAGCGGACCCAAATAGATAAAATCATGAATGAAAGAGGAGACATCACAACCAACACCACAGAAATACAAAAAATTGTAAGAGAATACTGTGAAAAATTATATATCAACAAACTAGGCAATCTGGAAGAAATGGACAAATTTCTAGAAACTCAAAAATTACCAAAACTAAAACAGGAAGAAATAGAAAATTTGAACACCCATAGCCAGCAAATAAGTTGAATTTGTAATCAAAAATCTCCCAAAAACAGGAGTCATGGGCCAGATGGCTTGCCAGGGGGAATTTAAAGGTTAATATCTATTCTTCTTAAATTGTTTGGAAAAACAAAACAAAAAACAAAACAAAACAAAACAACAACAACAACAAAAGAGAAATAGAAGTAAAACTTACAAACTCAATATCTATAAAGCCAGCATTAGATTACAAAACCAGACAAAGACCTCACTAAAAAGGAGAATTACAGGCCATTATCCCTGATGAATCTAGATGCAAAAATTCTCAATAAAATACTAATTCAACAGTCCCATAAAATAATTATTCACTGTGATCAAGCGGGATTTTTTTCCTGGCTGCAGGATGGTTCAATATCTGTAAATCAATCAACATGATATAACACATTAATAAAAGAAAGGATAATAACTATATGATTTTGTCAAGAGATTCAGAAAAAGCATTTGATAAAATACAGCATCCGTTCTTTATAAAAAACCCTCAACACAGTAGGGATAGATGGAACATACATCACATCATAAAGGCCATATATTAAAGACCCACAGCTAATATCATCCTCAATGGGGAAAAATTGAGAGTCTTTCCTCTACAGTCAGGAACAAGACAAAGATATCTACTCTCACCATTTAACATTGCACTAGAAGCCTTAGCCTCAGCCATCAGACAACAAAAAGAAATTAAAGGCATCCAAATTGGCAATGACGAAGTCAAACTTTTGCTCTTTGCAGATGACACAATACTCTATGTAGAAAACCCAAAAGACTACCAAGAAAAATTGCTAGAATACATGAATTCAACAAAGTTAAAGTATATAAAATCAACGTGTAGCAACTTGTTGCATTTCTATACACCAATAATGAAGCAGCAGAAAACAAAATCAAGGAATCAATCCCATTGGCAAAAACAATAAGATACCAAGGAATAACCCAATTAAAGGGGTAAAAGATCTGTACTCTGAATACTACAGAACTTATGAAAGATACTGAAGAGGACAAAAAGAGATGGAAAAGTATTCCATGTTTATGGATTGGAAGAACACTGTTAAAATGTCTATACTACCCAAAGCAATCTACACATTTAACGCAATCCCCATCAAATTACCACCAGCATTTTTCACAGAACTATAACAAACAATCCGAAAATTTGTATGGAACCACCAAAGACAATACTGAATATCCAAAGCAATACTGGAAAAGAAAAACGAAACTGGAGGAATCTTAATTCTGGATTTCTAGCTATATTAGAAAGCTGTAGTCATCCTGACAGTATGGTACTGGCACAAAGGCAGACACATAGATCAATGAAACAGAATAGAAAACCCAGAAATGAACCCCCAACTATATGGCCAACTAATCACTGACAAAGCAGGAAAGACTATCCAATGGAAGAAAGACAGTCTCCCAACAAGTGTTGGGAAAATTGGATGATTACATGCAGAAGAATGAAATTGAACTGCTTTCTTATACCATATACAAAAGTAAATTAAAAATGGATGAAAGACCTAAATGTGAGACAGGAAACCATCAAAATCATACAGAAGAAAACAGGCAGCAACCTCTTTGACCTTGCTGGAACAAATTCTTACTAGACACATCACTGAAGACAACAGAAACAAAAGCAAATGTAAGTTACTGGGATCTCATAAAGATAAAAAGCTTTTTCACAGTGAAGGAAACAATCAATAAAACTAAAAGGCAGCCTACAGAATAGAATATATTTGCAAATATCATATCCAATAGAGTATTAGTATCCATAATCTATAAAAACTTCTCAAACTCAACACCCAAAAAAACAAATAACCCAGTTAAGAAATGGACAGAAGACATGAATAGACATTTTTCCAAAGGAAATATCCAGATGAGTAATAGACACATGAAAACATGCTCAACATCACTCATCATTAGGCAGATACAAATCAAAACCATGATGAGATATTACCTCATACCTGTTGGAATGGCTAAAATTAATAACACAAGAAACAACAGTTATTAGAAAGAATGCAGAGAGTGGGGAACCCTCTTAGACCATTGGTGGAAACGCAAACTGGTGCAGCCACCCTGCCGAACAGTATGGAGGTCCTCAAGATACTAAAAATAGAACTATCCTAGAATCCAGTAATTACACTATTAGGTATTTACTCAAAGGATACAAAAATACAGAGTCAAAGGGGGTACATGCACTCCAATGCTTATAGCAGCATTATCAACAATAGTCAAACTATGGAGAGAGCCCAAATGTCCAATGACTGGTGAATGGATAAAGAAGGTGTGGTATATAGTGGAATATTAGTCATCAAAAAGAATGGAATCTTGTCATTTGCAATGATGTGGATGGAGGTAGAATATATTATTTTTTTAATATTTATTTATTTATCTAGATAGAGAGACACAGCAAGAGCATGAGTGGGGGAGGGGCAGAGAGAGGGAGAGAGATAATCCTAAACAGGCTCCACACTGTCAGTGAGAAGCAACACAGAGCTCAATCCCACAAACTGTGAGATCATGACCTGAGCCAAAGTCAAGAGTTGACACTTAACCGACTAAGCCACCCAGGTGCCCCCTAGAATGTATTAATGTATTTCACTAAGTGAAAAAGTCAATCATAGTCGAATATCATATGATTTCACTCATATGTGGAATTAAGGAAACAAAACAGATGAACATATGGGAAGGAGGAAAAGGGAGGAGAGAGGGAAAGAAACCAAAAGAGACTCTTAGTGATACAGAGAAAACTGTTAGTTGACAGCGGGAGGTGGGTAGCAGACGGGTTAGATGGGTGATGGCAACTAAGGAGAGTACTTGTTGTGATGAGCACTAGGTGTTGTATGTAAGTGATGAATCACTGAATTCTACTTCTGAAACCAATATCACACTGTATGTTAACTAAAATTTAAATAGGAAAATTAAGATGAAAAAAATTAATACACTAATTATTGGACAGTTTTAAGTTTACAGAAAATTAAGCAGAAGTTACCAGGCATCCCCACTACTCTCCTTTCCTAATTTTCCCTATTATCAAGGTTTTCCATTAGTGTGGTCTATTTGTTACAAATGGTGAGCCAATACTGACATGTGGTTATTAGCTAAAATTGATAATTTACCTTAAGGTATGCTTTTTCTGCGTAGACTCTATGGGTTTTCACAAATGTATAATGACATGTATCCATCATTAGAGTATCACACAGAATAGTTTTACTGCCCTAAAGTACCCCAGTGTTGTAGTTTTTGCTGTTACCCCCTGCCCCCAGCACCCCTATAGAATCCCTACAGGGAGCTACAGATCTTTTCACTGTTTCTGTAGTTTTCGCCTTTCCCATAATGTTGTATTTTGGGAATCATATATTATGTAGCCTTTTCATATTGGCTTCTTTCATTTAGCCATATAAATTTAAAGTTCTCCCATGTCTTTTTCCCCCTCATGTCTTAATAGCCCATTTATTTCTATTGTTAAATAATCGCCATTAAATAGATATACCACAGTTTGATCATCCATTCATCCATTAAAGGACATCTTGATTTCTTCCAAGTTTTGGCAAGTATGAATAAAGTTTCCATAAATATTCCTAATTCCATAAATTATTACTGTAATTTTTTTTTAATTCTACAGTTCAGTAGATACACGTATAGGAAGCCCAAGACTTATTTCCATGAATAAATAAGCCCTAGAAGCTGGCTAAAAAGAACTCTTGGTGGTAACCCACTTTAAAATACTTTATTTCTCTCTCATTAGAGTGAAGAAAAAGCATTATAAAAGCATTCTTTAACTTGAAATTCCAGATAAGTGTATATTTAATATATAATTATAAAATCTTGCTTAAAGATTGAAAATAGTCAAAACAATTCAAATAATAATAAACACAGTCAATTTTACTTAATTTAGAAAACTACTCAAAACACAATTTACTATATAAATTATATTTATAAAATATATTAAAAACTATACATAAAATATATTAAAAATATAAAAATATATAAAAATTATAAAATATATATAAATATATATTAAAAAACAAAAAAAATAAAACTATGAAACAATGATAGCTTACAGAGGAAGGAAGATAAGGCAAATTATGAGATCACTAACAATTTTTATAAATATCACAGCTAACATTTATATGGTGTTTACTATGTATAGGTTCTGTTTTAAATGTTTTTATATACGTTAATAAATTTACTCCTTACAATTATGCAATGTGTTGATACCATTTTAAACTTGATTTCACCAATAAACTCTTCAGTCACCATGAAGAGGCAAGATGCATCTTCCCCAAATTTTGGTTTAGATGTCGAGAGAGCTGACACCACACATACATAGAGATTATGAAAATGTTTGCAACACATGATAACATTTTTTAGGAAGAAGAAGGTAGACTCCCAAGTAGATACAAGAATGGCTTGAGAGAGAAGAGAAAAGAAACTGACTAGACGTTTGCGATGGTTAGACAGTAGGAGTGAGGTGCAGGTTCCTGAACATGGTTTGAGCCTCCCATGGTTTGAGTGCAAAAGGAGGAATCCTTCAGGCTTTACTATGAGATTTCCTAGCCACAGGGAAGAAGGAGAATAGGGCATGGTAGGGCCTGGCAACTAACAGAAGTCAACAGAAATGGAGTCTGATTTATTACAAACAGAAACGTTTTTAAGTGTTCAGTGTAGATAGCTTACCCTGGTCATAGAGCTTATCTATGGGAATAAACTGCAGATCTGGGACTAAAACCTAGGCCGTTCCTTCCAGCACCCATGCTCTTAACCAAGATACTAATTTTCTGATTGTAAAAGCATTGCTTGCTTACTGTATAAAATACGGAGTGTATAAATACATTGAGAATCTAAAATATAAATTATTCATATGACTCATGGAAAACCAGTTATATTTAGTTTATTTTAGTACTACCCTTTAACATTTATCCTATTTTAACACTCTATAAGCTGCTTTGAATCTTCCTAAGTTACATATTGAACATTTTTCAAAGAATTCAATATGCTCCCAAATGGTAGACAGAATTGTAAGATGCCCTCCATCATCTCTAGCCCTTAGTGTTGTGTCCTATGCTGTCTTCCACCATGGAGTATGGACAGAGTTTCATCAATAAAATATGCAAAGGAACTGGGATGCCACTCTCATAATTATGTTACTTTATGTAACAAGGTAGGAGTATTGGACAGATATAATTACCATGTTTTGTGGCACCTGGGTGACTAAGTTGGTTGAGCGTCTGACTCTTGATTTCATCTTACTCAGGATCTCACAGTTCCTGAGACTGAGCATGGCTCAGGTTCTGTGCTGACAGCATGGAGGTTACTTGGGATTCTCTCTCTCTCTCTCTCTCTCTCTCTCTCTCTCTCTTTGCCCTTCCCGCCCACCCTTCGCGCATGCACAAGTGTGTAAACACACACACACACACACACACACACACACACACACACACACATTCTCTCTCTCTCTTAAAATAAATGAATAAACTTAAAAATAAAAAAAAGATCTTTTGAGTTCATCAAAAGGGATATTATCCTAGGTGGCCATGATGTGATCAGGTGAGTCCTTTTTTAATTTTTTTTTTTTACATTTATTTATGTTTGAGAGAGAGAGAGACAGAGCGTGAATGGGGGAGGGGCAGAGAGAAAGAGACAGAATCCAAAGCAGGCTCCAGGCTCTGAGTGAGCTGTCAGCACACAGCCCAATGCAGGGCTAGAACTCACGAACCGCAAAATCATGACTGAAGCTGAAGTCATATGCCCAACCGACCGAGCCACCCAGGCGCCGCCAGGTGAGTCCTTTTTTTTTAAAAAAAGGCCTTGGCCTTTCCTGAAGAAAGACATTCTTCTGTATTGTTTGATTTCGTAAGTGCAAACTCACATCCTTCCCATATATCTACCTACCCACCTACCCAAACACCCAAAGGGTCAATCCTCACTATTTGTTGATTCTATTTTTGTGAATTTCCTACCCACTAAAATGTGTATGTAACCCCAAAATCAATACTCCCCCAATTTGTGGTCATTTACACACATGTGCAGTGTGCTGAAAACTGTGAGCTGCCCAACAAACACATTCCCAGGTGAGGTCAAACATTCTGCCTCCTTATTTTAGCTCTCACACTGTAAACAAGTATTCTTTTCAAAGACTATGTGTTATGTTTTTGCATTTTTGTGCTTATTGGAGTGATTTTGATTTAAAATCGCTTCCAGCCATTAGGCTGAAGTGCCGTCTAGAGTTCCTAAGTGCAAAAAGCCTGTGATGTGCCTTATGGAGAAAATGCCTGTGTTAGATAAGTTTAGTTCAGGCATAAGTTATAGTGCAGTTGGCCATGAGTGCATGTTAATGCAGTGAGATAGTACACTGAAAAAAAGGAAGAATGTTCTATACATGAACATTCTTTAGTCCAGAATGTGCTAAAGTAACATCTACAGTGCACGATGAAACTATGGAAAAGATGGAAAAGTGTTTAAATTTGGGGTTCATGAGACGATTACGGATTAAGAAAAATAAAAGAGGCATAGTGGTCAGCATGTGTGAGGCTGAAAGCCAAAGAAATTTGTCGTCACATTATCTGGAGTCAGGAAAATGTAAAACCTTCCTCAGTACTGGCTGGCTCACACATTTCCAAAGGTGGTAACTACATGGAACATGTTAAACTGGCAAGCTAGGCAATTAAAAAAGTACTTGATAAGTGTTTAATAGGAAAAAGGTTATTATGGAAGAACAGATTCCCAATAGTCATAAGACTAGCCTATTTCACAAGAACATTGATAAACTAGCCTACATAATGCAAATGGCACTTTAGCTGACAAAAATGTGACTAACGTCTTGCAAGAACCTTACCCAGGATTTCCCTTGGAGCAATAGCTCAGGAGTTGCTGACGCAGCATTTACATGACTTTATAGGACATCATTACAATGAATAGCCAGAATCAACTATGTATGTATAAAATGTGTGTATATATTACATATATACACATTATAATTATATATGTTGTTATATAACACACTCACTACAAACCAGTTTGTTTACTGCTAGCAAGTAAAAATACACTATAAAGACACTGGATCAAAGGCAGAATGTTAACCACTCTTAATACAACTTGCCAAAGTTGTTCTTCAGAAAGGAAAGATATAAAGACTTTCCCAAACAAACCAAAGCTGAGGAAGTGTGTCACCATTACATCTGCCTTTCAAGAAATGCTAAAGAAACTTCTTTAAATGGAAATGAAAGCAAATTAACAAGGTAAAAACATTGTAATGGTGGTGCCTAAATCATTTCAACTCTAGCATAAAAATTGAATATACATATATATGTATATAATTTATATATAATATATAAATATACATTATATATAATATATATAAATATATATATATAATAACCATAATTGGTTTTTGATTCCTCATGTAAGGAGATCAGAAGTAACCACTCCATCCTGACAACAAATAAAGCAGAGTGAAAAATCAACAGTACCTCTTGGATCCTTAAGAGAAGGGAGGACACAGGGCAAATCAATGCCCCCAAATTAGAGAGACCAGGAAACACAGGGAGTCATGGCTGGCCAGAGCAGGGATTCAGGAGCAGAAAAAAGCCCTGGGAACCAGAGCTGGAGTAGGAAAACCTGAGCTATAATTGAATTGCTGGAGGCTCGGTGTGGATAATTATGAGTTAAAACCTCAAGGGGGTCCCAGGCATCAGAGAACCCCTACAATACTGTGAGATTTACCTCTAATAGCTTAGAGAAATTCCCAGAGCATGTATCAAGAAAAGTCCCTTCAGGTTTCTAGTGTGGAAGGAGAAAAGGAATCACTTTGAAATATTCCAAAGTAATCAGGAACTTCTTAACAAGACCTACTTTCAGGAGAAACTAGTTAACAAGAGCCTAAGCATCTGGGGTATTATCAAGGCATAACTGACCTGGGTAAGATCAACACCCAACTCCAACACACCCTAGCCAACCTCTCCCCCAACTCAGATTAATATGCTCAGAACTCTAATGGATAAAGCAGATAGCATGTAACAAAAGATGGGCAATGTAAACAGGGAGATAGAATTCCTAAGAATCAAAAAGAAGTGGTGGAAAAATCACTGTAACAGAAGTGAAGAGTGCCTTAAATGGGCTTATTAGTAGACTGAACAGGGCTAAGAAATAAACCTGTGAGCTAGAAGTTATATGAATAGACTCCAAAAAAACTGAAAAGCAAAGAAAACCAAGACAGAAAATAAAATACAAGAGAATATCCCAGCACTGTGGGTCAACTACAATAGTGTAAAGTAAGAAAAATAGGAACACAAAAGAAGAAAAAGAAACAAAAGAAATATTTGAAACAATAAATACTGAGATTTGCCAAATTAATGCCAGAAACCAAACCAAAGATATGGGCAGCAAAGAGAATACTAAGCAGGGTAGATGCCAATAAAACCACGCCTAGGCATATCATTTTTAAATTAGAGAAAATCAAAGATTACCAAGAAAAAAAATCCTCAAAGATGCCAGAAGGAAAAAAAAATAGCTTCATCTACAGAGAAATAAAGGTAAGAATTACATCCAATATCTCCTCAGAAATCATGCAAGCAAGAAGAGAGTGGAGTCAAATATTTAAAGTGTTGAGAGATAAAAACAAAATAAAACAACACCCCAACCTAGAATTCTGTAACCTTATAGAATTATCATCCAGAATGAAAGGATACATAAATATTTTCTCAAACAAAATGTGAGGGAATTTGTTGCCAGTAGAATTGCCATGCAGGAAAAATTAAAAGAAGTTTCTAATTCAGAAGGAAAATGCTAAATATGAGAAATTAGATGATAGATGATTTTTTACAAAACTAAACAAAGTCCCACCATATGACCCAACAATCATGATTCTTGGTATTTACTCAAACTTGTTGAAAACCTATGTCCATGCAAAAATCTGTAGGTGAATGTTTACAGCAACTTTATTTAAAATTGCCCAAACGTGGCAGCAACCAAGATATCCTTCAGATAATCTGCAATACACCCAGACAATAGGATATTATTCAATACTAAAAAGAAATAAGTTAATGAGCCATGAAAAGACATGAAGAAAATTTAAAGGCACATTTGTAAGTCAAAGAAGCCAATTTGATAAGGAGTCCAAGTGTACAACATCCTGGCAAAGGTAAAACTATGGAAGCAGTTTTTAAAAATCAGTGGTTGCTAGTGATAGGCTGAAGAGAGAAGGATGAATAGGCAGAGCGCAGAGAGTCTTTAGGTCAAAAACAAAAGTTATGAATGACCTTTTAATGATGAATGTATGTTATTATACATTTGCCTAAACCCTATATCTAAAAGGATATAGAACACCAAGAATGAACCCTACCATTTAAAAAATGAACCCTAAAGTAAACTATGTAATGATGATGTGTAAACGTAGGTGCATTGTTGGTGCCAAATGTACCATTCTAGTGAGTATTGTTGGTAATTGTAGAGGGTATGTATCTGTGGGTCGTGGAGTATATGGGAAAAATCTGCACCATCTCCTCAATTTTGTAATAAACCTAAAGCTAATGTAAATAATTAAGTGTTTTAAAAAATAGAATAACATGGGGCGCCTGGGTGGCGCAGTCGGTTAAGCATCCGACTTCAGCCAGGTCACGATCTCGCGGTCTGGGAGTTCGAGCCCCGCGTCGGCTCTGGGCTGATGGCTCAGAGCCTGGAGCCTGTTTCCGATTCTGTGTCTCCCTCTCTCTCTGCCCCTCCCCCGTTCATGCTCTGTTTCTCTCTGTCCCAAAAATAAATAAACGTTGAAAAAAAATTAAAAAAAAAATAGAATAACAAAAGCAAAAATGAACTATTGGGACCTCATCAAAAGTCTTCTGCACAGTGAAGTAAACAATCAGCAAAACTAAAAGGCAACCAACGGAATGGGAGAAGGTATTTGCAAATGACATATCAGATAAAGGGTTAGTATCCAAGACCTACAAAGAATTTACCAAACTCAACACCCAAAAAACAAATAATCCAGTGAAGAAATGGGCAAAAGACATGAATAGACACTTCTCCAAGGAAGACATCCAGATGGCCAACCAACACATGAAAAATGCTCAACATCATTCATCATCAGGGAAATATAAATCAAAACCTCAATGAGATACCACCTCACACCTGTCAGAATGGCTAACATGAACAACTCAGGCAACAACAGATGTTGGCAAGGATGCAGAGAAAGACAATCTCCTTTGCACTGCTGGTGGGAATGCAAACTGATGCAGCTGCTCTGGAAAACAGTATGGAGGTTCCTCAAAAAAATTAAAAATAGAACTACCCTATGACCCAGCAATTGCACTACTAGGTATTTAACCAAGGGACACAGGTATGCTGTTTCAAAGGGACACATGCACCCCAATGTTTACAGCAGCACTATCCACAATAGCCAAAGTATGGAAAGAGCCCAAATGTCCATCGATGGATGAATGGATAAAGAAAATGTGGTATATATATACAATGGAGTATTACTCAGCAATCAAAAAGAAGGAAATCTTGATATTTGCAACTACGTAGATGGAACTGGAGGGTATTATGCTAAACGAAATTAGTCAGAGAAAGACAAATATCATATGACTTCATTCATATGAGGACTTTAAGATACAAAACAGATGAACATAAGGGAAGGGAAGCAAAAATAATATAAAAACAGGGAGGGACAAAACATAAGAGACTCTTAAATATGGAGAACAAACAGAGGGTTGAGGGTTACTGGAGGGGTTGTGAGAGGGGGGATAGGCTTAGTGGGTAAGGGGCAGTAAGGAATCCACTCCTGAAATCATTGTTGCACTATATGCTAACTAATTTGGATGTAAATTTAAAAAATAAGTAAAAATCCCTCCCCTCCCAAGAAAACAATTTTAACCAGGGGGGGAAAACATAAATCTGCTCTACATAAAAAAATAAATACCTGAATAAAATTAAACAAAGAAATAGAAGGGAGACATTTGAAATAAAGATGACAAAAAGAATCATACTAATCTATAAGAAAAGGGCTAAGGCTGGGGTGCCTGGGTGGCGCAGTCGGTTAAGCATCCGACTTCAGCCAGGTCACGATCTCGCGGTCCGTGAGTTCGAGCCCCGCGTCAGGCTCTGGGCTGATGGCTCGGAGCCTGGAGCCTGTCTCCGATTCTGTGTTTCCCTCTCTCTCTGCTCCTCCCCCGTTCATGCTCTGTCTCTCTCTGTCCCAAAAATAAATAAACGTTGAAAAAAAAAAAAAGAAAAGAAAAGAAAAGGGCTAAGGTATAAATAGAAAAAAAAAAAAACCTGAGAACTTAAATGATCAAAATAAACATGAAGAAACATAAAAACACAACTTCAATAGTAAATAAAACATGAATTTTAAAACAAACTATTTTACATTTGCTAAATTCATAGAAAAGTGAATTTAAATGAGAATGGTTAATGCTAGCAAGTATGTTGTTAAATAAACATTATCTTTAATGTTTTTTAATTTTTATTTATTTTTTTGAAGAGAGAGAGAGAGGAGAGCGCAAGCAAGTGACAGACCATGAGCAGGGGAAGGGCAGATAGAGAGGGAGATAGAGAACCAACGCAGGCTTCCGGCTCTGAGCTGTCAGCTTAGAGCCCAAAGCAGGGCTCGAACCCACAGACTGCAAGATCATGACCTGAGGTGAAGTCTGACGCTTAACCAACTGAGCCACCCAGGTGCCCCTAATGTTTTCTTTTATTTTGAGAGAGAGAGAGAGAGAGAGAGAGAGAGAGAGAGAGAGAGTGAGCGAGCATGGGCAGGGAGTGACAGAGAAAAGGAAAGAGAGAGGATCCTGAGTAGGCTCTGCACTGCCAGCACAGAGCCCTATGAGGGCTCAAACCCACGAACTCTGAGATCATGACTTGAGCTGAAACCAAGAGTCAGACACTTAACCGGCCGAGCCCTCCAGGTGCCCCTAAAATAAACACTTTTATATCCTGTACTGATTATTGAAATTGAACTATTTGCCAATACATTTCAAACTTTTACTCATTCGACCTGAATTTGGGACTAGATCTTTAAAATATATATATACATACATATATATATGTATTTAGGGGTGCCTGGGTGGCTCAGTCGGTTAAGTGTCCGACTTCGGCTCAGGTCATGATCTCGCGGTCCGTGGGTTCGAGCCCCACATCAGGCTCTGTGCTGACAGCTCAGAGCCTGGAGCCTGTTTCGGATTCTGTGTCTCCCTCTTTATCTGACCCTCCCCTGTTCATGCTCTCTGTCTCAAAAATAAATAAATGTTAAAAAAAAAATTTTAAATAAAATATATTTAAATGGGGATGTTTTATACAAAATTTATAACAGAAGGAAAAATAAATGTCTAATACTAGGAGGATATTTAAGTGCATTATAGTTCAAACATATTATAGATTATTACGTAAGCATTAAAATTGATGTTTATGATAACTTATTTTATGGGGACAAGCTTATAAGAAGTTTTAAAAACGCAGCCTAATTATGTATATAGTTTGCTTTTGACTTAAAAGAAATGATAATCTATGTGAATAAACCAGAAACTAAGGGGAAATTCATGAAAATGTCAAAAAAGCTTTCATATAGTTGATGAATTTATTTTTTGAGTATTTTCACTGTATTTTCTACAGCTTCTGTAGCACAAGATAATAGTCTAATGAATAGGAAGAGAAACTATTTTAAAGAATTAATCACCTAAAAATACCTTCTTTCTCAGCATCCTTCCTTTTAATTTCTTCCTTTTGTATGAGTGTGCTATGGTTGTTGTAACAAGGTGCCCATCATGGATGGCTTAAAATAACAGCAATGTATTGTATCACAGTTCTGGAAGCTAGACGTCCAAATCAAGGTGTCAGCAAGTTCATGCACCCTCCCAAACCCGCAGGGGAGAATTCTCTCCTGCTCTCTTTGTAGCAGTTGATGGGCTCTGGTCAGTCTTTGGTGTTCCTCAGCTGATGATAATACTATGCCAACCTTCTCATCCATCATCACATGCTGTTTCTGCTTGCTCTCATATCATTTTTCTCCTGTGCATGTCTGCCTCTGTGCTTAAATTTCTCCTTTTTATGAGGACACCGGTCATATTGGATTAGGGCTCACTGTAATTACTTCATTTTAACTTGATCAGGTCCATAAAGACTCTGCTTTTTTTTTTTTTTAATTTTTTTTTCCAACTTTTTTTTATTTATTTTTGGGACAGAGAGAGACAGAGCATGAACGGGGGAGGGGCAGAGAGAGAGGGAGACACAGAACTGGAAACAGGCTCCAGGCTCTGAGCCATCAGCCCAGAGCCCGACGCGGGGCTCGAACTCACAGACCGCGAGATCGTGACCTGGCTGAAGTCGGATGCTTAACCGACTGCGCCACCTAGGCGCCCCAAGACTCTGCTTCTAAACAAGGTCACATTCTGCGGTATTTCAACGTGTTTTTTGCGGGGAAGGCGAGGGAGACCATTTCAACTCATAAATTTCTGCTTGCAAAGTTATGATGCCCTACCAACTTCTATCTTCAAAGAGATTATCTCTTAATGCTGAACATCTCTCTCAACTCTTGTCAACATGTCCTGAGTCTATGCCATGGCTTAGAGGCTTCTCAGTTGATTATTTCCTTATCGGAAAGGGTGTGGTTAAGGGCAGGGGTAATGCTCATTAATGGCTCTTGGGGTCAGGCACTAGGGATGGACTGGAAGACATTTTTCACCACCTCTCCAATCCTATCACATAAGAAGAGTGACAAAGTGCTTCACCTAATTCAGGAGAAGCAGAATGAAGCAGCTGTCAGGACCCTGGTTCGCTGGAGACAACTAAGGAGGACAAGATTGAGGATCATTGAGAAGGGGCAGAAATGTCATGTTGGATAATATGTTGAGCTACCCTTGAACTGCTTAATAAGGTGCTATTTTGCTTAGAGATATCGCTCTTGGAAACAGGTAACAGTTTCAAAGGAGAAAATATTAGCATGAACCTAGGACCAGTTTCCTTGCTTTCTCTTTAAGTCTGCACTCAAAATATAAGAAGGGGAAATACGTAAGAAGTGCGGTAATTTAGGTAGTCTTGGTAATTCACAGTAAAAAACATTCAAAAAAGAATTAAGTATTCAGGAAATACTAGGCATTACTTACTCACTGAATGGGTTACAGATTTAATCCCCAGAGTAAATCTTTAATTTTGAAGACAGTAAATGACAAATGTGGGAACAATGAACTATTAATATTTTTTCATCCTCCCCCTCTGCCAACCCCTATTCCTTTGGCAGACCATGTAACAAATAGCTTTCTGGGACAAATTATGAACAATCTATAAATGGGAGGGTTTTGTTTTGTTTTATTTTAAAGGTACTTTGGATTCAGGGTCAGTACATACTATTTACATCTGTATACCAAATTACGTGGCAATTTATTCTAGTTCATTCCTACATTTAAAATGTATTTGCTGCGTGGTGTTGCATCTACACACCGACTTGTAGGAATTACTTCCAGAGGCAACTCTCTGGCAGAATCAGTCCTAAACTATTACCTCAGCAGGGCTTTGTGGCATCATACTGGGAGAAATGCCATTTCTGGTCGGGACAGTGATTTCTCTGGCCCTGTCCATGCAGGCTCACTATAGCAGAATGAGTGGCTTTGACCTAGTGATGATTATTTGAGGCCGAGCCTAAATTACAGATTTGTGTCCATCCTGTATCTGTAAAAACAGGATCATCCGAATAGAACACCTGCATTTGAAATCTTCTATGTACACATTTAACTACTATTGTTATATTCAAGCCAGGATTGTATTAGAATGTCATTTTTTGTTGTTGTTATTCTGAGTCAAATGAAGATTTATAACAAAAAAATCTTAGGTCCAAGTACAATTCAGGTAAAACTGTCATTTCAAGTAGATGGTCTCTGAAATTCCCAAGCAGGCAATCATTAAAGCTATAAGGCAAACATCAGGGCTGCATGATTCTCAAAAGATTTTTTTTTTTTTTACTTTCTTTTCCATATATGCTTTAGTCTTTATGATACTGAATTCAGGGAAATGCTGTAAGCTTCCAAACACAGGATTCTCATGCATGACTTCCTCATTATGCCTAAATTGTTTCTTAGCAAAGCAGCTAGGTCTGTAGGCCCAACTTCCTCTCAAACTATTTTTTTGGTGTATATTCCTATCTTGAATTTGTTCAGTACTTGGCCCTTATTGGGATAAATCAGAATGCAGAATTTCAGGGCACCCGGGTGGCTCAGTTGGTTAGGTGTCTGACTCTTGACTTTGGCTCAGGTCACGATCTCACACTTGGGGAGTTCGAGCCCTTTGTTGGGCTCTGTGCTGACAGCGTGGAGCTTACTTGGGATTCTCTCAACCCCCCTCTTTTTCTCCCCCACCCCTGCTTGTTCATTCTTTCTCTCGCTCTTGCTCTCTCTCTCTCAAAATAAATAGACAAACTTAAAAAATTAGAATGCAGAATTTCATTTTATTTTTATATAAGAGAACTACTTTAAAGTCACTGGCAGTTTCTTTCTTATACAGATACCAAATCCTAAACTTTAAAAATGTTGCCACAATGCACTCCCCAGTTATCACCTCAAAATAAAGCAAGTAAATCATAATGCATGTCTCGTCTTTGTAAACATCTTTGGCTTAGGAGTGGGTGTGGGGTGATGGTAGGTTATTAATGCAGTGTCTTCCATACTGTACATCTTTGCATCCAGACATTTGCTTAGGGATAAAGGAGAAATCAGAAAGGATCAGGAGGAGAACATACACTGAAGTCTGGATCTCAGAAACAAGTTGGATGGACTGGAGGTTGCTCCCACGAAAGGAGACCTAAAGGAAGTTATTTTAAGATGGGGGATCTGACCCATACCATTAAGGGGGCCTAGCTCTGCACTGCATTCCGGATACTGGGGTCCCTCCTTCCAAACCAGTTACACAGCATGATCGGATGGGTCTTAGCAGAACAGGCTACTGAAAGAAATAAAAGCATTGCTGTATAAGAACTGAGCCTAGGCCTGAAGCCAGAAGTGTTTCTTATTCAAATGACAAAAGCTTCAACATGAAAATGAGTATCATTTGTTTTCTACCTGGGTGCATAAATGAAGCACATTAACTGTACTAGAAACAACACTTTTTGCATATTTGTAGATGGCATCCACATAGTAGTATAATTCTTCCAATGGGTTATTATCTCCCTGAGAATAAGCACCATATCTTCTGTATGTTTTTGTGTTTTATGATAGTATCATTAACTGTAATAATTTATGTGTACAGTAACACATGATTCTTTTTATTAAATAATACTTTTGTGTGACTTTATGGTTCATGATGTGCTTTCGTACATACACACACATACAACTGTCTAACTACTGCAGAGAGAGGCAGTTGTGCCAGAATGCTTCTGGACTTGGGAAAACAGCAGATCTTTCCATAAAGTTGCAACTAATAATCCCAAGAACAAAAATTTAAACTCGGGCTTATAGAATCTGGAAGCGTCACTTTTCCAACAACTGCCATCAGCAGCAATTGGTGGCCCTCAAGCCAAATATGAGCCACAGGTTGATTTTTTCCTTTTTTGACTCACCACCAGGAGGGATACCCTCTCCTCAGTTGTCCAGGTAGAGCAACAACTGTATCCCTCAATGACAGAGATTCCTTATCTTTCACCTCAAGACTGAAGGCCTTATACTTTACCATCAACTGTGCAACCTGGAAAGCTTCTGTACAAACTTAGGGACACTGCTTAAACCGGAAGTGTCTAAGGGTTAAAAGGAAGCAAAGTAAGCAGAAAGGGAACCTGAGGACTGATGAGAAAATCATTTGTTATAAGAGATCCTCATAAAGATCTCTATGAACTTTTCTGCTTATAGAATACAAAGGAATGCCAAACTGAATTTTGCTTTTAAGCAAATAAAAAGCCACTTAAGATCCCTTTCAGATCACAGGTAGCATATATAACCAGGAAAAGAATTATGTAAGTCTACGGTTTTACTCTCGCAGTATCTGTTTTTAAAAATACACTGTTTGCTTGGCTTATTATATCTTTAGAAAACAGACAGTAACTTGCTCTCCGGTGATACAAATCAAGGGAGTTATGATAGAAAAATCACCAAAGATCCACAAAATCTGCCAGGCGAAGGTAATGGAAGCAGTTAGGATGAATTCACACTTGAGAAAGAAATCCCCTGGCCCCACAGGTCACACCTGGCAACAGCTGCAAGGTCCAAATACTTCTTGGTGTTTCTGTCCCCAATTACTGTACTGCAGGAGTGCCATGAGCCTCTGGTTCAGAAATAACTGAATAGATAACAAGTCCCAAGTCAAGCTAAAGCTGAAAGCAATGCTACGATAGAATCATATTGCTTAGCACCACCTTTAATAGGAACTTAAAAGGGAAGTCTACCCCTTTTGCCCAACCTCTGATTTTCCAGACATTTCTCCTTCATTGAGCTCTTAAAACAATTAGATAAAGCTCAGGCTCAGAGAATGGAATCACCCTTAATTTTGGCAGATCTTAAAAGAGAATTAATATTCTGGTTCATACTGAGGGCCTTTTAAGCACTGAATTGACTTACATTACATCACCTTTATTAGAAGTATGTTTCTCTGTCCTTGCCCATCTTCTCTGATTCCTATGGCATTTTTGAAGACCAGAAGAGAAGGCTCCTTAAAGAGTTCTTTGGATAAAAATGTTCTTCACGTGGAAAATAGATGGAGATTTAAGATTTTTTCCTCTTCTGATGTATTGGTGGTAGTTAAGAAGAGCTCTAAGGCTCTGTCAGGCTCCCCAAGAGTTTTCAGATCAATCTGTGGGAGGGCCAGGTATTAGCCATAATCACTGATAATCTTTTGGTCAGTGTGGGCCACGTGTTTAACTCAGGTGGCTCTGGTTCAGGCTTGCTAGAATCAGTACAAAGCAAAGCCCAAGAGCTTTACCAGCTCTAATATAAGGCCGGCAGCTGATTCTGGCTTAGCCGGGGCTTAAGGATACAATTGCAGTGTGCATAGGGCAAGGGGGACTGCTCTCCAGGGGCCTGATTGGCAACTACAGCCTAGCAAGTCAAACCCCAATGCAGAAAATTACGTTAAGTCTACGCACATGACGTCACTGGGCATCTAGTTGATCTGTTTTGTTGTTGTTGTTTTTATGTAGGAGACAGGCCATGGTGTTTGGGCAGCATGAAGGGTCAGTTAGGCTGAGCCTAACAGGCAAACAGGTTGTGAAGTAGAAATTGAGATTAAAAGGGAGTCACAGAAACTGGGAAAGCCTGGCAAGGTAGAGTAGGACACGTCTGCAGTTTCATGAGCTCAGCACACCAAATCAGGTTACACTAAAGACCCCGTCCCCAAGACCAGTTCAGCACAGTTCCCCTTATCTCCCGCTAGTCCCATGCCTCCCGCTAGCCAGGTTCAGGGTTGGGTATCCTACCTTGGGTTCCAGAGGTCAGTCTGAATGCTCTGAGTGCAGCATGTTGGCAACATGGAGAGAATATATGCTTTTCTGAGCTGAACATAGAATGCAACCCTCACAGACCTAACCTTGGCATGACTGTTTTGACAGGATCTTCACTCTTACCTATGGGAGCAGAATCGGTTACAACAAACATTACGCTTACCTAGTTCATGTTGCTCAGTACAACATCTCCTACTCGTGCCTGTATATAACTACCCTCACCAAAATCACTTTGATTTCTTATTTGTTCATAAGTATGGTTTCAAAGAGAGCAGTTGACAGTCAACAGATCCAATATGAGAAATTGCCAAGTGTCATGGAACACATTTTATGTGAAAGAGCTTTTAGCATATCTGTTGAAATAACTTTCATGTATCCATTTCTTAGAAGATTGTGTCTACTTTGTAATTCGTTTCCAGCACTGTTGGAACAACGCCAATAAACTAAGTGATGGCAATGTGGATGTTACTCTACATGGGAAAAGTAGATATACTTTATTATCAAATAAAATATGAGAGAAGGGAGTGAACCAGGAAGGTGACAGAGAAGGTTCCTGAGCTCCCCTTCTCCCATGGACACACTGAATGTAGAGCTACACACAGAACAATTCCCTCTGAAAGAAATCCGGAAATCAGCCAAACAATTCCTACACATGAGACAAATGAGAAAATACCCATATTGAAACGGGTAGGAAAGGCTGAGCATTCTCCTACCATAACTGCTCCCCGCCCCGCCCTCCAACACCGCACAGTTGATAGGGGACCTCCAACTCCCAGATTCTCCCTGAAGAGCAAAGAGTTTGGATTCCATGTCTAATGCCCCGACTTTCAGGACTCACACTGGAGGGGAGGGCTCCCCAAACACTTAGCTTTGAAAGCCAGTGAGGCTTGTGTCCATGAGGCCCATAAGACTACATTAATAAAGAAGCAATTTTTTTTTTTAATTTATTTTTGAGAGAGAGCACAAGCAGGGAAGGGGCAGAGAGAAGGAGACAGAAGATCCGAAGCAGGCTCTGTGCTGACAGTAGCAATCCTGAAACAGGGCTCGATCTCACGAGCCTTGAGATCATGACCTGAGCTGGAGTCATACGCTCAACTTACTGAGCCACCCAGGTGCCCCAGTAAAGAAGTCATTCTTAATGGATACACAAGCATTTGCAACAGCTACCTCTTTGGGGGTCAGAACTCAGGGAACAGGCCAATTCATCAACCTGCCAGTTCTCTCTGGAAAGAGTTTTATCTACATATTTTAAATAAACAGCTTCTGTACTCAGGCTTCTTATTTAGCAGGCATATGGGGCTGGCTGTGATCCCCCGCTCAGAGACCTGAGAAGCCAGTAGATACCTCTCCCACTTTCTTTCCTTCCACCAAGCTCCCAAGTCACCAACATCTCCCTGGAAGGAACTTGTACACATAAACTTGACTCCAGCTTTTTTGGCCTGAAGGACAGGTCCCCAGATCACCTGGCTGTCAGCCAGCAGGGCTTTATTCTTAAATCCCACGACTATAGCACACAAAGGAGTACTTACCAGGTACACAGAAAGCTCTCCACAGCCAACCTCCTATGGCTCATCGCACAGGGAGCAAGTTAAAACGCCCACCTTCCAGTCTTTCCCTGAAAGGGGTTTATCTGCAGACTTTAAAATCTGCTGCCTGAGGGCCACGTTTCTAATTTAGCAGCCATCGGGGTGCTGGCCACCAGCCTCCCCAGGAACTAAAGAAAAGACACCTCTCCTGCCTTCTCCCTCCAGCCTGCTCTAATAATAAAACTAAGTCACCAGTATCTCCCTGGAGGAAACTTGTACACACATCTGGCACCCCATCTTTTGTGGCTGCCACCTGAAAGATGGGACTCCAGACTTCCTGCCCACACATCCACCCACTCACCCCATACACCTGGGCCCAGAACAGAGGAACAGTCAAAAACACCCAGCTCCTGCTTTGTCCGTGGAAGGGGCTTACCACATGCTTTCTTTCCCAGGTGCTGCCTGACAATCCAATTTCTAATCTGCAATCAATATATAAGTATCAGTTGTGTTTCTATACAGCAACAACAAACTGTCCAAGAAAGGAGGAAAATTCATTTACAGTGGCATCAGAAATAATTAAATACTTTGGAATAATTTTGTTTGTTTGTTTTTTACTTTTTAAAATTTCATTATTTTTTTGGAATAAATTTGACCAAGAAAGTTAAAGATCCATACACTGAAATCTATAGGGCATTTATGAAAAAAATTAAAGACACAAATCAATGGAAATATATTTTGTGTTCAAGTACTGAAGGAATTAATATTGCTAAAATGTCCACACCACCCAAGCAATCTACAGATTTAATGCAATTCCTACCAAAATTCTAACGGCATTTTTCACAAAAATAGAAAAAAAAAACCCTAATATTGGTACAAAACAACTAAAGACCCAAAATAGCCAAAGCAATATTGAGAAAGGAAAAAAAAAGGCTAAAGGCATTACACTTCCTGATTTCAGACTGTACTATAAAGCTATACTAATCAATCTAGTATGGTACTGACATAAAAGCAGAAATGTAGATAAAGGAGACAGAATGAAGAGCCCACAGATAAATCCACACAACATAAGGTGAACTTGACAAGGGTGTCAAGAACACACAATGAGAGAAGAAAAGTCTCTTAAGAAATGGTGTTGGCAAGACTGGATATCCACAGACAAAAGGGTCAAACTGGATCCCTCTATTATACCACTAACAAAAATTAACTCAAAACAGATTGAAGACTTCAAGGTGAGACCTGAAGCCTTAAGCTGCTAGAAGAAAACATAGGGATAAGCTCCTTGATATTGGTCTAAGGAATTAGTTTTGGGATTTTATACCAAAAGCAAAGGCAACAAAAACAGAAGTAAATAGGCGGGGCTACATCAAACTAAAAAGCTTCTGCACAGCAAAGGAAGCAATCGACAAAATGAAAAGTCAGACAGAATGGAAGAAAAATATGTGCAAACCCCCACATCCCAGATGAAGTATTAATATCCAAAATATACAAAGAATTCATATCATTCAATATCAAAAACATAAATAAGTCAATAAAAAGGGGCAAAGGATCCTAAGAGATAGGCTTCCAAAGAAAGCAATCAAATGGCCAATGCATATACGAAAAGGTGCCCAAGATCACTAATCATCAGGAAAATGCAAATCAAAACCACACTGAAATATCAACTCACATCTGTTAGGATAACTATTACAAAGAAGGTAAGAGAAAATGCTAGTGAGGATATGGAGAAAAGGGAACACCTATATACTCTTGGTGGGAATGTAAAGTGGTATAGCTATTATGGAAAACGGTATGAAGGGTTCTCAAAAAATTGTAAGTAGGACTACTATATGATCTAGCAATACCACTTCAAGGTATATCAAAAGAAATTAAATCGATATCTTGAAGAGGTATCTGTATTCCCATGTTCTTAGAAGCCTTATTCATAATAGCCAAAGGTATGGAAACAATCTAATCGTCCTACAGATGAATGGATAAGGAAAATGTGCCCTATGTATATGTATATGTATATTCCTTTTTTAATGCTGAATAACAGTTCATCATACATATATATGTACATGTATATGTACATATATATGTATGAATGATTTATGTACATATACATATATATGTATGAATGATGAACTGTTATTCAGCATTAAAAAAGAAAAAAAGGAGCTCTTGTCATTTGCAACAGCATGAATCAAACTGGAGAACATTATGCTAAGTGAAATAAGCCAGACAGAAAAAAGTCAAATACCACATGGTTAACTTATATGTGGAATCTGGGAAAAAAAAAAAAAAAAAAGTCAAACTCAAAGAAACAGAGAATAGAACCGAATAGAAAAGTGGCTTCCAGGGGCTGACGGGTGAGAGAGACAACAAGAAGTTAGTAAAAGGGTACAAACATTCAGGTATAAAATAAGTAACGTCTGAAGATCTAATGTATAACATGGTGACTATAGTTGATAACACCATATTGTATGGCTGAAATTTGCTAAGACAACAAAACTTAAATGTGTTCTCTCTCTCTCTCAAACACACACACACACACACACACACACACACACACAAGTGCACACCCACACAACGGTAAATATCTGAAGTGCTGGGTGTGTGAATTAACTCAATGGGAGGAATCCTTACAACATGTATGTGTATGAAGTCATTATGCTGTATACTTCATCTTACAATTTCATTTGCCAATTATACCTCAATAAAGTTGAAAAAAAAAGTGAGAAAAGAAGAAATCATGGTGAGCAGCTGCTCAAATCTGGCAGTTACCATAGTTCAGAACAAATGTTTGTGGGAGAATCAGCTAGAGATCTCTCCCTTTTGAGTCATCCTACAGTTTGTGAATTACAGCATTATTAAAATTACCTTAGGTGAATAGTTTCCCTGATTGATTCTTAGAGACCTAATTATGAATGTTAAATGTAAACTATGTACAGGCAGAAAAAAAGTATAAAGATTATTTTAAATGATGTATTATAATTTTAATTATTCCATATTTCAAAGAAACAATGATCTCTGTCTGCAAACTGACTTGTTTTTTTTTTTTTTTAAATGAATGTGAGAGGCTCTTGGATGGTTCATCAGTTAAGTGTCCGGCTTCAGCTCAGGTCAAGATCTCCTGATTCCTTAGTTCTAGCCCTGCATTGGGCTGTCTGTTGTCAGCGCGGAGCCAGCTTCCAATGCTCTGCCCCTTCTCTCTCTTCCCCTCCCCCAGTCACATTCTCTCTCAAAAATAAAAAAAAAAATTAAAAAAACATTAAAAAAAAGTGTGAAAATATCCAACGAGTCAAATATTTTTAGTGTTCATCAGTAATGGAATACTGAAATATTATTAAAAATATGAAAACCATTTCTCTATATATTTCTTAATTTACTGGAGAAAATATGTGGCAAAATGTTTAACTGCTAGAAGATACGTAGTTTCTAAAAGAGATGGATACATTAATTTGATCTCCTGAAGTATATTTTTAACAACTAGTTATCCACTGCAGAAAAAAGCATTGGAACAATGGTATGTACATCATCACTAGTACGAAGATATTTGTTTGTTTTGTATAAATACAAATGTGGGAGTTTTATTCAACAATTTGAAAAAAGACTTTTTTTTCATTAACTATGACTTCAGACTTGTAATTAAGAGAGCACATAATTGAATATGACTTCCTCTGTATATAGTACAGGGCTGGCCTTCTTGTTCTTTCATATTTCAAGCTCAATTTTAACAAAGCATCGGGAAGGAAGCTAGATATAAGGCTGCCTTGAATTTATAAAATAGTTTTCTTCCCAGGAACTCAAAATTACTTGCATTATTCTTACAAGACGCTTGTCAGTTTGCCAGTCTTTATTGTGTTCTAGTACGTGCTAAGATGTCTCTGGCAGAACAAATACCAACTCCTCCTACCTTCTAATCAAGGGAGTTGAGCAGAACTAAGCAGATCTATATGGGCTGTGAGTCTGATTTACTTTTAGACATGAGACCTCATACATCTATATATGAGATTGTTTGTGGGAACCCTATCGGAGTAGTCACAGCAGAAGGATAAACATTCCACGAATTTGCTACTGTATCAAATATATTTAGTATTCTCTGGGTAAAGGGTGGTGTTGCCTCCAGAGCCAGTTGGTGGATCACTTTTGTGCCCCACATTACTGTATGAACACATTCATTTTCACCAAACGCAGCTCCAATTTATATTATTTTTCTTACTGTTTGTATCTACCAAATTACCCCCCCCCACAATGAAGATTTTGTAACCAGTGTAAATATCCAAAGAATGACACAACTAGTCCTTGTCTTTCATAGATATGTATGATAAAAATGATGTTGATAGGGGCGCCTGGGTGGCGCAGTC
Organism: Herpailurus yagouaroundi; assembly: GCF_014898765.1. Lineage (NCBI taxonomy): Eukaryota > Metazoa > Chordata > Mammalia > Carnivora > Felidae > Herpailurus > Herpailurus yagouaroundi. The sequence continues at coordinate 20,790,342 of NW_024412394.1, read as the reverse complement.
GGTTAAGCGTCCGACTTCAGCCAGGTCAAGATCTCACGGTCTGTGAGTTCGAGCCCCGCGTCGGGCTCTGGGCTGATGGCTCAGAGCCTGGAGCCTATTTCAGATTCTGTGTCTCCCTCTCTCTCTGCCCCTCCCCCATTCATGCTCTGTCTCTCTCTGTCCCAAAAATAAATAAATGTTGGGAAAAAAAAATTAAAAAAAAAAAAAAAAAGATGTTGATAAACATACTATTAGCCAACACTGACTGAAAATTTCCTGAGAGCCAGAAACTATTCTCAGCCCTTTATCTGCATCATTTCATTTAACGCTGAACACAACTCATATAAGTGATTTTTTTTAATGAGATATTGAGAGATCACATAAGTTGGCTAAGGCCATAGCTAGTAAAACCCTCCCCATATGCAAGTTCAACATTGTCCATTTCCAAGTCATTTATGACCAAGGCAAAGAATACCAGGCAACTGACAAACACACTAGTCACAATACACAAAGTGAGAAAGAAGGATTTGTGGTGTAAAGAATTTGCAACAGAGACAAGATCTCTACCTGAGACGCAGTCTTGAACCGGTACCATTGCATGCCAAAAGAGAGACTTTACCCGTGGACTTGGGCTGATTCAGATTTTGCAGTGCCTGAAACATACTCAATCGTATGACCCTCTCTTTAAAAAAAGACTATAGGGGAGCCTGGGTGGCGCAGTCGGTTAAGCGTCCGACTTCAGCCAGGTCACGATCTCGCGGTCTGTGAGTTCGAGCCCCGCGTCAGGCTCTGGGCTGATGGCTCGGAGCCTGGAGCCTGTTTCCGATTCTGTGTCTCCCTCTCTCTCTGCCCCTCCCCCGTTCATCCTCCGTCTCTCCCTGTCCCAAAAATAAATAAACGTTGAAAAAAAAATTAGAAAAAAAAAAAAAAGACTATAAAAGTATGAATAAAACTAAGGGATGAAGGTGTATATTAATTGGGAATAAGAAATCCCGACAAATAAAAATAAAGAAAGAAAACTGCCAAGCACCACAAATATCACACAAGGCAGGAAAAGAACATATCGGAACTATTAACAAACTGATACACTAATACTTTACTTGCAACAATTTTCAGTGCATATTCTTTGCCTCTCCACGTGGCAATAATTTTATGGTGCAATTTTCTAAAAAGGAAACAGAATGGTAATATTCCATTGCTCCTCTGGCATGACTGATGGAAAGCTGGCTGCATTTTTAAAAACCGTTGACTCCAAAGTTTCTTCATGTGTCACATTTCTTTACTGATAATGCCATGTCTGCTCAGAAAGGGCTGCCTGTGTGGAGGCACGTCATCAGAGGGCTGCAATGAAAGCTGCCGGTCCAATTCGGCTACGTCCTCCCTGTACCATCGCCTCTTCCCATGCCAGCCTTCACCAGGCCATTGATGCACAGCGTGTGATGCAGCCATGAAGCCTGGTCATGGTAACCTCTGTGTAGGAAGCAGTGGAGCAGATTCTGAATAAAATCTTTTTTAGGTCAAAGATGGGATCCAGATAGATAATCTAGATAATCTACCAGGCACAGATCTAACTATTCAAGGTGAAAGTTGTAGTCTATTGGTTTGTGCTCAGCCCCAAGCCACCATCATGGGATAAATGTGTACCTCTTTGGGAAACCACCATCATGGGATAGAGGGTGGTACCCAAGGTGGGCAGCATACCATTCCCAGCACCTCTGCACATCCCCCATAGATGCTTTATTAGCTTATTGATAAAGCTGTATCGGATTACAATATTTTACATATTTATAGAGAAGTAGGAGGTGGCAAATAACACCCCGCGGATTATGCAACAGTGGAAGTTTCCTAACTAGGGAAAGCACTTGTTAGAAAAAGAAAATCCAGGTGAGTCTGAATATTAGCACTGTCTTTAGCCTAGAGGACTTGGGTTCTTCCATTAAGCAGGCTCTGTCCTGCTAGCCAACATTCTTTATCAAAACTTTAAGAGAGAGAGAGAGAGCCAACAGGAGCATTTAGGAGAAAAAGTAAACTCTCCTCAAGGCTATAAAAGACAATGGGCTTTGGATCCAGATAGATTATGTCTGGTTCTACCACTTAGTATTTCTATTAAATGAAAGCAATACATACTATGGGCTGTTGGGTAGAGATTAAATGAGATATTATATATACAAAGGAGAGTGCCCTGCTTGGCTTATATGTGTTCACTGTTAAATCCCAACCATTTCCCCTGAACCCATCAAGACGAATATGCTCCACCAGTGATAGAAGTTTTACTGCTGTAAACTTGGCAGACATGGAACCTTGCTGCACACTGGAAACTCAAATATGCATCAAGTCACAGTTGATGTCCATCTCTGCACTTTTTGTCTACTACCACATTTGTGAGTTTAACATGCCATGTCCCAACCTTGCCGGAAATCTCTGCTCACTGAACGAATTCTGAATGTATTCTTAATGAGGATCCTTTGCATAAATGGCTTACTGGTTTATGGACTTTCAACACTTCTTGATATGAGTGACCCCCACTACCTTGTTCAACCCGCTAAACTGCATTGCCTTCAGCATCGTTGCTGGCCTGGTTAGAACTTGGAATTATTCAAGCCCTGTGGCACTGAGGAGCTGGCTACAAAGCTTTCATTTTATTTCATCTGGTGCATTCATGCTTCTCTTCCCTGCTGGCTTATGCCTCCAAGTAGTCAGCCAGTAGGATGGTCTAATGCAGTCTTTTAAGCCACTTCCCAAAGAGGTACACAAAACCATTCCAAATAACATGGTTGAAAAATATATATTAACTCCTAGGATGACTAGTCTATAAAAACCACACTTACTTGAATAAAAATTGTGAAGGCCAAAATAATCCTAAGAACTTTGCCTTCATTATCCCTCTTACTCTTCATCAGAACTCTTTAAGAGAGCTACTAAAATTATGCCCATTTTATAGATCGGAATTTGGCAAAATATGCATGGCCTTGGGGTCTGGCCCGCTGTTTTTGTGTGACCCAATGAACTAAGGATGATTTTTAAATTTTTAAGTGGTTGAAACATAATCAAAGGAAGAATATTTTGTGACATGTGAAAATTATTTGAACTTCAAGTTCTATATCTATAAATAAAGTTCTATCAGAATACAAGACAGTCCCATCCATTTGTTTACCCTTGTCTATGGGTGCTTTTGCTCTACCAGGGAGAGCAGAATAGTTGCAACAAAAACCCTATAGCTGGCAAGGCATAACACATCTACCTGGTCCCTTGTAGACACCTTTGCTGGCCCCATTTACAGACAATGACACTAAAGATCAGAGAATTCAGTATCTTACCAAAGGCCACCCCCCAAAAAATAAAATCTGGGTCTGATCGATCGAAAAGATCATCCCTTAACAACTGGACACTCTTACTGTAGTTCTGGTTGTTATGAAATTCAGTGAATCTCACCCACAAAATGTCAATCACAGTGGATTACTCTGTGGTCATATTTTCTATCCTGACCATAGCAGATAAGTTTGGCACAAGGGGACCGCTACCACTTCTGTAAAATGGTGTGCTGAATTTATTAAGGACAGCATTTTGCTTTGCTGACATCTGCATGGCACAGTGCAGTTTTGGTCCTACTTCAAGTAAAATGATTGCCAAGCCCCATATTATAACCCTTCCACTTCTAAGCTAACTTCAAAAGCTCAGCACATATGTTAGGCTTTTGGAATTGGATGAAAGGTATGGGACCATTCCCAAGAAATAATTACAAATGATTATTCAAAATTATACATTCAGCTAATTGCCAGTAAAGAGAAAAAATGTAATCCCTTCCTCATTTCAGGAGCCAGAAATAGCGGCAAAGGATTCAATCCATTAAATAACTGGAAAAAAATTACATCATCATAGTCATTATCTCAGAGTGACATTTTAATATCCAATATTCATTTTAAGATTAACTTTTAAATACATTTATTATATTATTTTATTTGCACCTTAACAGCTGTTAAGTTTTAGAGACAATGATTGAAAATAATTGTACGATGTGTTTTTGTTCTTTTTCACCACAGTGGCACATAATGCTGATTTTCAAGAATTCTATTTGCACACGTTAGAGCATAAAACGAGGGGCATAAAGGATTAAGGGACAACTGTAGACTGCATCCCTGCATAGACCGGAGCACAGTGACAAACTAATAATTAGCATCGTGGTGATACACTGACTTACAATTAACCAATTTGCAATTGGTATCACATGCTATCCTCACTGCCAATGGTATTAAGACCTGTGGACTGAAAAACAATATACTTATTTTGTGTCATGGCTGCCCATTCTGAAAAGCTTCATCCTTCAACCATTGCTATGTTGGATCTCAGGATATTTGCCTTTGTGACTTCGTAGTAAAGGAAAATGGCACATCTCAGATGAGCCCTGCTTTTGTTACACTAGTGAAGAAGTAAAAGAGATAAAGCTTTTGTGTTTTTTAATTAAAAACAAAAAACAAAAAACAACTTCTAGGTAAGAAGAAAGAACATACGTATCAGAACATTGTAAAGGGTAAAGTAACTTGCTAAAAATTAAAGCTGGACTTAGTATTTCCAGGTCCATTTGTAAGGTGCTTAGAAGTTGCCATTGAATCCTAACAACACGTAAAAAGGCATACAGACAGAAAATAGCAACTCTTTTGAATCCATAAGAGAGTGAAAGGCACTGGGAAAATGGCTGCCCCCAAAGACCGAAAAGACACACAGGTCATGACTCACCAGAGCAGAGACTCACGAGCAGAAATCACCATGGGATCCAGGGCCAGAGTGTGGAAGCCTGAACAGAAAGTGAACAATTGCTGGAGTTTCAGTGTGAACATCTCTGAGAGTTGAAAACTCCAGGGGGGCACAGGAATGGGAGGGCCCCCATAGAATCAGGAGATTTACCTAGAGGAGGTCAGTCAGATTCTTAGGGGGTGAGTGGGAAAGGACCCATTTTGAAATACTCCACAACACTCTGTTCTTAACAGGGCCTGCCCTCATGTGAAACGAGTTAACTCCAGCCTAACCTGCCCTCATGTGAAACTAATTAACTGGAGCCTAACCTGCCCTCATGTAAAACTAATTAACTGGAACCTAAAAAACTTTGGTAAGAGAAACTACCAAATTTAGCTCATTCTAGCCTTCCTGTCCAACCTGAGAGGGGAGGAAAAAACCAACACATACTTGTGTAGTTCACAGTCCAGAAATGTAGGCTCACTAAAAGACTGACACCTCATCATAGGACAACGAATGCTTTCTGCCCCACCCCCAACTTCAGTATCACCTTGCTAAAAAAACTATTGAGAGCAGTTCGTTTTACCCAGCACATCACTCCCTCTATCAAGAAAAATTTGCAAGGTACACCAAATGGCAAAGAACACAGTTTGAAAAGATTGAGCAAACCTCATAACCAGACATGGCAGGGGTGTTGGAATTATCAGTGAGTCTTTAAAACAACTAGGATTAATATGCTAAGGGCTTTAATGGATAAAGTATACAGCAGATGGGTGATATAAACAGGAGATGGAAATCCTAAGAAAGAACCAAAAAGAAATGCTGTGGTACAAACCACTGTAACAGAAATGAAGAATACCTTTGGTGGATGGGCTTATTAGGAGACTAGATACACCTGAGGCAGGAATCGGTGCGCTAGAAAGTATATCAATAGAATCCTAAAAAAAACTGTAAAGAATACACACACACACAGACACACACACACACACACACACACACACACACACGACAGAAAATTACCAGAACAGAATATCCAAAGACTGTGGGACAATTACAAACATTTAAAATATGCATAATGGGAATACCAGAAGAAGAATGAGAGAAAGAAGAGAAAAAAGAGCTGAAACAATAATCAGTGGGAAGCTCAGAAAAACACCAAGCAGGATAAACATCAATAAAACTATACCACAAAATAACAGTTTCAAATTAGAGAAAATCAGGTAAAAAAAAAAAAAAAATTCTGGGGGGGGGGGGGAAGAGCCAGGGGGAAAAAAAAAAAAAAGTACAGTAAAGAAAAACAGACCTTATCTACAGAGGAACAGAGATAAGAATTATATCTGACTTCAACTCAGAAATCATGCAAATAGGAAGAGAATGGAGGGAAATATTTAGTGTTGAGAGAAAACCCCCCACAAACCCAGAATTCTGTACCCTATGAAACTATCCCTCAAAAATGAAGGAGAAATACTTTACCAGACAAAGAAAACTGGAGGGAAATAGTTGCTAATAGTGAAATTGTTGCCAGTAGACCTATTCTCTGTCTTTAAAGAAATGTTAAAAGAAATTCTTTAGAGAGAAAGAAAATATTATAGTCAAAAACTCAAATTTATATCAATAAAGGAAGATCAGCAAAGAAGCGTAAGGATACAATAAACATTTTTATTTTTCTCAATTGTTCTAACAGATAACAGTTTGTTCAAAATAATAAAAATTACGTATTTAATACATATGTATATATATTTCAATATATAAGTTAAATGAATTATAGCAATGATACAAAGAATGGGAGAGGTATTAGAATTATTTTATTAAAAGGTGTTCGCACTACACATGCAGTGGTATTTGAAAGTGGATTTGGACTACTTGTAAATGTATTTTACAAACTCTAGGACAACCACAAAAAGTATAACTGATAAGAAATGAGAGGAAAATGGAAGCATATAAAATCATATAAAATGCTAAATTAAAACCACAAATGTGAGAAAAGGAGTGAAAGACCAAACCAGAAACAAAGAATAAGGGGAACAAGCAGAAAATAGTAACATAGTAGACCTTAATCCAATTATATCAATAACCACTAGGAATGTTAATGGTCTAAATGAACCAATTAAAAACATTATCAGAGTGAACCAAAAAACGTGACACCATTATGTGTTACCTACAGGAAATCTCCTTTAAATAAAAAGACACATATAGATTAAACATAAATGTATGGGGAAAGAAATACCATGCTAGCATTCATCCAAAGATAGCAGGAGTAGCCAAATTAATTTCAGACAGAACAGATGTCAATTAAGGAAAGTCATCAGAGAGAAAGAAGGACAGTACAAAATGATAAAGGGATTAATTCTCCAAAAATACATTGTCTTAATGTTCCTGACAAGAGAGCATCATGTTCCGTGAGGCAAAACCTGATGCAATTTCAAGGAAAAATAGATGAATCCACTACCATAGTTTGAGACTTTACAATCCCTCTCTCAGAAATGGATAGATCCAGAAAGCAGAAAATCACTAAGGATATAAATAAACTCAACAACATTATCTATTGACTGGATGTAATGAACATCTATAGATCATTTAATCCAGCAACAATATGCATTTTTTTTTTTTTTCTGAAGCCCAAATGGAATATTCACCAAGAGAAACCACATTCTGGTCCATAATACACACATTTACAAATTTAAGGAATAGAAATTATACAATGTCTACTCTCCCAGACCACAATGGAACTAAACTAGAAGTCATTAACAGAAAGATAACTGGAAAACTCCAATATTTCAACATTAAAAAGGACACTTCTAAGTAACACACGGGTCAGAGAGGAAATCTCAAGAGAAACTTACAAATATTTTGAACTAAATGAAAATGAAATCACAACTTACCCAAATTCCTAAGATTCAATAAAAGCAGTGCTTAGAAGGAAGGTTAGAGCATTGAAAAGTATATATTAGAAAAGAAAAAGATCCAAAATTAATCATCTAATTTTCTACTTTAGAAAACTAGAAAAAGAAGAAAAAATAAACTCTAAGTAAGCAGAAGACAAGAAATAATGAGGATTAGAGCAGAAATTAATGAAAGTGAAAATAGGAAATCAACAGAGAAACTCAATAAAAGCAAGAGCTGTTTTTTTGACAAGATCAGTAAATTGATAAGCATAGTAAAAGAGCAATGAAATACCACTACACTCTATTAAAATGGCCAAAATCAAAAACAATGGATAAACCAAATACAGGTGAAGATGTGGGGCAACAGGACCTCTCATTCCTCATTGACCAGAATGCAAAAACGGTAGTCACTTGGAAGACAGTTTACATTTCTTACAAAACTAAACACTTTATTTCCATACAATCCACCCTTAGCACTTCTTGGTATTTACCAAAAGGAGCTGAAAAGTTATGTTCATACAAAAACTTGCACATGAATGTTTATAGTAGCTTTATTCTTAATTGCCAAAACTTGGAGGCAACCAAGATGTCCTTCAGGAGGTGAGTGTATAAATAAGCTGTGGTACATCTAGACAACGGAATATCATTTAGCACTAAAAACAAATGAGCTATCAAGCCATTGAAAGACATAGAGGAAACTTAAATGCATATTATTAAGTGAAAGAAGCCAGTCTGAAAAATCCTGCATACTGTACAATTCCAACTCTATGGCATTTGGGAAAAGGCAAAACTATGGAGACAATAAAAAGATGAGTGGTTATAGAGGGTGAGGGTAGGAGAGTAGAGATGAATAGGCAAGGCACAGAGGATATTTAAGGTGAGGAAATACTCCATCTGCTATTATAAGGATCGATATACATCATTATACTTTTGTCTAAACTCATGGAGTGTAAGACACCGAGAGTCAATCCTAAGGTAAACTGTGGATTTTGGGTGATTGTGATGTGTCAACGTAGATTCACCACACTTCCCTGATCAATGTTGTTGCTAACAGGGGAGGATAAGTATGTGCAGGGGAGGGGGGGCAGGGAGCATATGAGAAATCTCTGTACTATTCTATACTCTGTACTCACCTCCCAACCTTGTTAAACCTACAACTGCTCTTAAAGTTTTTAAATAAGAAATGTTAAAACCAGTAAGATATCCCTAAACTGTCTTCTTATTTTTAGTGTCTTAGGCTCATTTTCTGGACGAAACTTGCTTCAAAATCAATTTACTTTCATATAGTAAGTACGCGCTAGGAATCTTTGCCTGGTTATGTTTCTTCCTTCTTCCTGGTCCTCTTAGGATTTTGTCTGAATGGCTCTTCTTGTGCTTTTGTTTCTTATTATTGCTGTTTATTTACTTGACTCATTCTCCCAAGCTCCATATATTTAGTGTTAACTCTTTGAGGGCAGATACTTAAGCTTAAAAAAGTAATATTTATTTTCTCCTATAGGGGTTTAATGAAAAATCATTGGCTTAAATTGGATGAAATATTTAATTGTGGAAATGTACATTATGAGAAAAGATCTGTGCTTTTGTTCGACAGACACAGGGAAACTATTGTGTGCCACAGTTCCTTGTGTTAAACTAATCGACACCTGTCCACTTTTAATGTCTGATTTGCTTGGATCTTTTGCAAAGAGAAAAATTAGAAAAAATGTGAAGTAGAGAGCAGAATTTATTTTTTTAGGAGAAAGTAAGAAAAGGGGAGGGGAACTTCAGAAAGAGGTTAGATTACCTGAAAAGAACTTGCCATCCCCAAGGCGAGAAATGCACAAGATGTCATATTGGAAGCATCGGAGTGACCAATCTGAACATAGTTTACAGCATGATCTTCCTTCCAGGTACAGTCACAGCATCCAAGCATGCTTCTCTTTTACCCTGTCTCTAATACTTATTAAACATTTAGTATATGCAGAACACTGTGTATTAGGAGCCATCATATTTTGTATTCTAAGCGCCTTAAGTTAATTTTGCTGAGATGGATAGATAAATGATTGTTTATTCTAATTCATGATAATGAATCTGATCTGAACAGACTTTGTGGTTAAGACTAGCGGCCATGCCACGTGTTTTGAACTATAGGCAATCCAATGAAAGATGAGCAATTGTAAAACATAAAATTTTGTTCTTTTACAGTCTTTGAAAGCTAATTGTCTTAGTTCAAATTCTGATTCTTCCATGTATTAGCTGCTTGTACTTTGAGATCATTAAGGAAGTTCTATAAGCTTCAGTTTCCTTGTTGGGTACACAGGGATACTAGCAGAACTTAGCCAATAACATTTTTGTGAGGATCAATGGAAACAATGCATTTAAAATACCCTGCATATTATTTGTACTCAATAAATACAATTAATACTAGTGTAATTAGTGTTGATCTATTCTACAATTGTTCCTATTATGGATTCCTTGACCTCTGGGGCAGACATTTTTGAGTGGATAGTTAATGCTGATACAATTTGAATTTATTAACTGCACTTTAATAAGCTGTTATTTGTCCATTCAGAATGCTTTATATAAATAGAACTGTCCCAGGCCTGTGAGTCCTTGGCATTTTCTCTCCGTACTTAACAGATCACAGAATCCCTAATCTTGATGATCTTTCCATCTTTATCTTCATTTTTAAGTCAGCTATAAATAATGTGATGTGTTCAAGTATATCTTATAGTTCATTAGGTATTTAATCTGAATACAATATATAAACCAAAAGAGTGTTTTTAAAATGTAGTTCTGGAATGTTAAGTCTTCTAAGTATGTCATCAGAGTTACTCACAATCTCTTCACTGTGAACATATGATACTGATTGAAGAAGTGAGGGATAGGCTAGTTTAATCAGCTAAAATGGTTAATCTTACTATTATTTCTAAAAGTGAGGTTTCTGTGAGGAGCACCTTATTGGCTTCTACTCAAGCTTATTAAAATTATCATTGATGTTAGGAATAGCTAAAAAGAAGTTCAGAATTCACATTTGATGTCCAGGTTATTTAATAATGTCTTTCCTGCCACACGGGTAGCTAGATGAAAATGATTGCAACCACAGGACTCTGGAGCAAAAGCGAAGGAGCTCCCTTGTCAGTGAATATAGCAAAACATTTAGGAAAAAAAAAAGAGAAATTCCATTCTCAGATGGCAAATTAAATTATAGTTTTATGATCTATAAATGATATAGAGTATCTAATTTCAAATATCATTTATCTAATTTTTTTAATGTTTACTAATTTTTGAGACAGAGAGAGATAGAGCATGAGTTGGGAAGGGCAGAGAGACAGAGACAGAGAGAGAGACAAAGAATCCAAAGCAGGCTCCCGGATCCGAGCTGTCAGCACAGAGCCTGACTTGGGGCTCGAACCCACAGACCACGAGATCATGACCTGAGCCAAAGTCTGAAGCTTAACCAACTGAGCCACCCAGGCGCCCCTCAGGTATCATTTATTAAAAAATAAACTACATTCGCCTAGAGGCAAATAACATTTGTCCCAATATGGCAGACTAGTATACATGCAACCCCTCTCCACTTCTGATATACACAGCGTTCACAGCTGAGTAAGCAAATCCACAAGTTTGGATTGGGTAGGTAAATTCACTACCTTTGCGTAAGTTGAAGAGGGAACCTTCTAGTGCAAAACTATTCTAAGCTTAGAGATGGAAGAAGCATGATTTCTCACTAATAAATATGTCATTTTGAAAATACTGATCCTAGGAAGTACATGATGTGTGTGGGGGGGTGGGTGAAGGTTTTGTAGGAGATAATGAAGGAAGTAAATCATTCCTAAAGAAACAAATTTTAATATTTTATTTTGGTATAATATATGATGGTTATACATTGTGATTTCAACATTAAATTTTGGTAGTGTCATCTTTCCTGAAATTATTAAGGTTTAGGAATTTTCTTAGAAGTACTGAGAAATTTAGCATTCAGTGGTTCTCAAAATGTGATCCCTAGGCCAGCAGCATACGCATTACCTGGGGACTTAGTAGAAATGCATGCTTTTAGGCCCCACCCCAGAACTACTGACTCAGAAACTGTAGGGGTAAAATCCAGAAATTTGTGTTTTCATGAGCTCTCCAAGAGATTTAGATGAACACTAAAGTTTGAGGACCTCTGGTCTCATCCAATTCCTTGGGAGAAGTATAGGACTTGCCAAAACGTATAGGACCAAACACAAATCATTAATTTAAGTGGTGTGTATGTCATTGATGCTTTTTCCAGATCCTTTCAGGTCCTGTCTAGCTATTTTACTACTTTGCCTAGAGAACAATGCCTGCTCCTTTCTCCATACCTGTTCCTTTCTCTGTGTTAACAACCTTAAGCCCAACCTCATTTTGGTCTTTAAGATGGATCTTGATCATAGTCCAGGATATTCAAGTAAACTCTAGATCAGTAATTTGAAGTTCAGTGTCATGACGCTCATTGACAATCTGACTCGCCAAACGGGCTAATTCTACTTTGTGTAGTTAGCAAATTGAGTTCCTATTTCTAGAAAAGAGTAAAATATAAATGCCCCTCTTTTCATATTCCCACCCCTTCCCACTGAGAATAGAATGTCTAGCCAAGCATGTGCCTCTGACCACTCAACTTATTAGCTACTCTGAGAGAATGGATTGATTAGTAAGATTAATCAGAAAGGAAGTCATTGAATGGCCACTTTTCACTACCATGCAAAAATACTGTGTGTATTGGTAAGAGGATGAATAATGGGGGTGGGCAGGAAAGGTGGGTGGAGAGGAACAGAGGTACTGCAGGAAGCACCCAATAGATACCCACATCTAAGCTTTAGCACTACTTTTCAGCCAAACCCTGAATGTGGTGAGGGAATGACTGCCATGGTATCAGGTGCTTCCTTATCAGAGAAGGCAGAGGAATAAAGTACAGAATTCAAACACTAAATTGCACTCCCTGAAACCCTAATTTGCAGATCTAGTCCCTGTTTTGTTCTCTGAATCCAGATTTCATCCTGGATAACCAAATATGTCCAGTCTTGAAGGACTGCTTCTGCTCTGATAAACACCCAGATTAGCTAGAATATGTACTAGAAACCCTGTCATGAGCAGGTCCCTGTGGCCAACCATAACCTTCTACGCCAACCACTCTCAGATAAATCAGCAGTATAAAAGCTCTACTTACCTGCCTTTGGGACATCTTACTCCTTGTTAGTACTTCCAAATGTTGGATTATGTTTTAGACTATCTACTGTGGTCTCTTGTTATAATTCCAATGTTCTAAGTTTTTCACACCTCTCATCTTTCCAACTAGAGTAGTCAAACTCTCCCCATGTGTCATTAGAAGTGATTATAATTCTAGCTCTAGGCCTTAGATCTCTCTTTACAATTGTGTCGTAGTTATTTGGTCCATGTCCGATCTTATTTTGAAATACGGTAACTTTACTTGGCAAATGACTTTGTGAGAATGCCTCATCTTTGAGTTTGTGTTTCTATCATGAAAGGCCATCTGGATAAGAAGAGCTCAACAGATAAAACACTTAAAGACTTTATCAAAAGTGTCTTTGGTTGTTGCATTTAGCCTAATGCAGTTTTGCAGTGACTACCATCTTGAGAAATTTTGGTAGGTATTATACACATTTTTATCCACATCATGAATGTGAAGAAGTATTTAAGAAACACAGCCAGCATCCCTCAGTGGGGCGCCTGATTGGCTCAGTCAATGGAACACACAAGTCTTCATCTCAGGGTTGTGAGTTTGAGCCCCATGTTGGATGTGGACATAACTTAAAAAATAAAATCTTTATTTTTAATTTTTAAAAAAAGTGTTTAATGTTTATTTATTTTTGAGAGAGGGAGACAGAGTGTGAGTGGGGAAGGGGCAGAGAGAGGGAGATACAGAATCCAAAGCAGGCTCCAGGGTCTGAGCTGTCAGCTCAGAGCCCAACACAGGGCTTGAACTCATAAACTGTGAGATCATGACCCAAGCCAGTGGAACACTTAACTGAATGAGCCACCCAGGTGCCCCCAAAAATAAAATATTAAAAAAAGAGGGGCGCCTGGGTGGCGCAGTCGGTTAAGCGTCCGACTTCAGCCAGGTCACGATCTCGCGGTCCGTGAGTTCGAGCCCCGCGTCGGGCTCTGGGCTGGTGGCTCGGAGCCTGGAGCCTGTTTCCGATTCTGTGTCTCCCTCTCTCTCTGCCCCTCCCCCGTTCATGCTCTGTCTCTCTGGCCCAAAAATAAATAAACGTTGAAAAAAAATTAAAAAAAAAAAAGAAAGAAAGAAAGAAAGAAGAAAGAAAGAGAAGAAAAGAAGAAAAGAGAAAAGAAAAGAAAAGAAAGGAAAAGAAAGAAAAGAAAAGAAAAGAAAAGAAAAGAAAA
>NW_024412394.1:20603580-20776281 GCF_014898765.1 Herpailurus yagouaroundi | reverse complement strand
AAAGAAAAGAAAAGAAAAGAAAAGAAAAGAAAAGAAAAGAAAAGATAGCCAGCATCTTGGATTTGAATCAGAGGTATTCAAGGAAAGATCTCGGGAAAAGTCTCATTGGCTATTTAAAATATATAATAAAGGGGTGCCTGTCCAGCTCAGTCATTTAAGCGTCCAACTTCAGCTGAGGTCATGATCTCATGGCCCATGAGTTTGAGCCTGGTGTCGGGCTCTGTGCTGACAGCTCAGAGCCTGGAGCCGGCTTTGGATTCTGTGTCTCCCTCTCTCTCTGCCTCTCCCCCACTCATGCTCTGTCCCTCTATCTCTTTCAAAAAATAAATAATTAAAAAATTAATTTAAAAAATAAAATATACAGCAAATAGAAAAATAAATATATTTTCAGCAGGGGAGACTCATTTATTTTGTGGTCACTAGTGCAAAAAAAATAAGGATAAAAACTGCATTTTCTCTTCTCTCTTTCTATTTCTTTTCCCTCTCTCCCTGAGCAATCGTACCCAGTGTAATTATCCAGTTCAATGGAGATTACTTTCTTTTTTTTTTTTTTTAATGTTTATTTATCTCTGAGACACAGAGAGAGAGAGAGAGAGAGAGAGAGCGAGCATGAGTGGGGGAGGGGCAGAGAGAGAGGGAGATGCAGAACCCCAAGCAAGCTCCAGGCTCTGAGCTGTCAGCTCAAACTCACAAACCGTGAGATCACGACCTGAGCCGAAGTCGGATGCACAACCGACTGAACCACCCAGGCACCCACAATGGGGATTACTTTCATATCTGTCTCATTGTCCCCTCCTGACCTCCACATACACACCATTAATGGCTACATACAGCTGAGCATCTCATGGGCATCTGAAACATAAAACAACTGCACATGACTCATCCTTGTCACCCCAAGTGCAACATACACCAAGCCCGCTACTCCTTCTTCATGCCTTATCTCAGGTAAGAAGACCATGAGGTCTTCCAAGCTAAAACCTCAGACATATCCAACACTCACCCCTTTCTTTCAATACGAATCATATATTTGGTTACCATGTTTTTTTTCTGCTTCCAAATTATTTAGCCATTTGGTTCCCTCTTATTCATCCTTGAGTGCCTCTGCATTAATTCTTCCCCCACTAACAGTTCCTTGGATTTACTGCAATAGCCACCTCGTTGAACCCCATGTCTCCACTCTTGCTCCCAACCAATTCTCAACATCACTTCCTGGACTTCTTTTTTGCAAAATCATCATCATCACCAGTCAGTCACAACCATAGTAAAGGCAGGTCCCCCATACTTCGGAGACTTCAAAGATTGCTCACTGCTTCCAAGATGAAGTCTAAGCTTTAGTTTGACACACAGGATATATAATTTGGCTCTAAACTTTCTTTTCTGACATTTACTCTTCCTTCCTTGCACCCCCATAAACACTCAGATCAAACTACACAAACCTCTTCATTGTTTTAGAAAAATGGCATGCCTTTTATACGTTTCTTGGTATATGCTTTCTCTTGTGTCTAGAGTATATCCTCTACTTCATTTTACTGACATTCAGTATTTTCTAAATGTGAGAATGGCTTCTCACATGCAATTCTGTTTTTTATGACTCTTTGCTCACTAAAATGTGTTCCCGGAGGGAAGGGAATATAAGTAAACTATGGGCATCTAGCAAACAATAGACATTTAATTTCACTGACTACATAAATGAATCCAAGGCAAATGCATAGTAATTACATCTATAAATAAGGATTTTTGTGATTTTAGAATAAAGTTGATAAATCAGTGAGTAGTAAATTGTTCAAGAGATGCATACATTTAAGAAAGGATGAAAAATCTGGAAAGATACCATTTTTACTCTTTTCCTTGCAGAATGAGGACAATCTTGATTCCACATGGAAAGCAGCCCAGAGAATGATACTTCACATTCCTATCAAAGAAATTATGTCATAGATTTCCCACATATAACACCTACTCAATCTCCCATGAGTAATGTCAGGCACACTTCTTTTTTTTTTTTTTAATTTTTTTAATGTTTATTTATTTTTGACAAAGAGAGAGACAGAGCATGAGTGAATGAGGGGCAGAGAGAGAGGGAGACACAGAATCTGAAGCAGGCTTCAGGCTCTGAGCTGTCAGCACAGAGCCCGATGTGGGGCTCGAACACACAGATCGCGAGATCATAACCTGAGCTGAAGTTGGATGCTCAACTGATGGAGCCACCCAAGCGCCCCATACTTCTCCTAAGTGAGAGATAGATGGTGACCATGAATACCACACAGAAACACATGTTTAGGTCTTTGATGATATTAAGGAATAACTGATAATGGTATTGTATTTACATTAGAAAAGAATCCTTAAATTTTAGTGATACAGAATGAAAACACAGGTGTGACAACAAAGACTGCTTCCCAAATAATATGAAATGGTGAGGTAGTTAAGAGTGTGCTTATGGTAGCTTTAGCTGGTGTGGATGCATGTTTAGGACAGATGATGGATAATGAGCATTTATTAAAATATCTGTCCACTTTTGTATGTGTTTGAAATTCTCTCAATGTATTTAAAAATGATTTTCCATCATGATCAATGCCTACCCAATTGTGAACAATTAAAGTGACATTAAATACTTGTTATTGCTACTTGTGATGCACTCTGGAACTTTCTATTTTTATTCTCCCTTATTCTATTAAAAAAAAATAATGACTTAAAAAAAAACATAATGTGGGGAGTCTAGGTGGCTCAGTTGGTGAAATATCCGACTTTGGCTCAGGTCGTGATCTCGCAGTTCATGGGTTCAAGCCCTGTGTCGGGTTCTGTACTGATACAAAGATTCAGATTCTGTGTCTCCCTCTCTCTGCCCTTCCCCTGCTTGCATCTCTCTCTCTCTCTCTCAAAAATAAATAAACATGAAAAATTAAAAAAATACTAATACTGACCCACTAAATTTATTTGTTTTTGCTAATGGGTAATGGAAAACACTGTTTTGTATAGTGGAATAGTTGTTCATGTGCTCATCTCCCCCCCTCCAGTGCTCACTTTAGTTTTCTCTTATTAAATATCAACCTTCTGCTAAGGCTCCAGACTTTGAAGTACCTCATCTCCCTGATGTCACTCTAATTTTGTCACATGGCAAAATATGGCATCTTAAAAAAAAAATGTGACATCTTAAAACTATGTCCCTGACTGTATCTTTGAACAGAAACATTACTTGGACCAAAACAGTGTTGTTCCAGGCGAAGAAACTCTGTCCTTTATTCAGACTTGACCCTGGTGTAAAAGGAGAGTCCTGAACACCCACCCTTCCCTACATTCCACCCTGTGTGCCAGCATCTGCACTCTCCTTGTTTTCTTGGTTTTTCCAGCCTTATGTTCTGATTATTCCTTAGCTCTACAACCATAAATAAATGTCCAGATTCATAGACTCTCCAGGCATCCAAGTTGTTCCCTGACTTATGTTTAGATGGCCTGTTTTTCAGATTTTTAAAAACTGAATGTCATTCTGTAGTTTTAAATACTTTTCCAGGGGCGCCTGGGTGGTGCAGTCGGTTGAGCGTCCGACTTCAGCCAGGTCACGATCTCGCGGTCCGGGAGTTCGAGCCCCGCGTCGGGCTCTGGGCTGACGGCTCGGAGCCTGGAGCCTGTTTCCGATTCTGTGTCTCCCTCTCTCTCTGCCCCTCCCCCGTTCATGCTCTGTCTCTCTCTGGCCCAAAAATAAATAAACGTTGAAAAAAAAATTAAAAAAAAAAAACTTTTCCATTTACCAAGGTCACCTTCAATCTTATTTTCTACGGCACAAGCTAGGCCTCCTGGGATGGTGCCATCTACAAAAATATACATACTTTTTACATGGCAGCATTCCACAGGATGATAAAGTTGAATACTATGTGGTCCCACTGAACCACCCTTTTCACTGTCTCCTCAACATAGTGACACTGTATTTCAAGCCTCGAACCTATTTCAACTGATCAAATAAATGTAATAAATAATGAACAGCTGAGTACAACTAAGTTCCTGAGAGTAAACCATATAGATTATCTAAAAAGTGACAAACGTAACAGTTTGGGGAAGATTTAATAGGCACTCATCTACAGTACCATATTTAAGAACCATAAGCCTTGGTAAAAATTAATAAATAAGCTTACACATTATGTTATCATCTCACCTTCTATAATTGTTCTTACGTGTTCACATAATTTCCACAAATAGATGTTATAATCTTTGAGGCCTGTTATCCCTAATGTGAAAGATGCTATTTGATGTATGATGATGTAATTTAATACTATGCATAATGAATTAAAACCCAACTCATCTTATTTCTTTAGTATTCTGACATAGGAAGATATAAAGACAAATAATTTCCAGGCACAGAAAAAATAATTTGTTAAGTACTTTAAAAAATGCACTTTCAAATGGTTTTTGGTGATTATATATTGACTAATATTTAGAAAAAAAAAAACCTGAAAAAAGTAAGAAAACTTGAGTTAGAAGTTGCTGCAGACAAGGTGTGCCCAGTGACTCACTTGTTTAAGCATCCAACTCTTGATTTCAGCTCAAGTCATGATCTCACATTTTGTGAGTTTGAGCCCCACACTGGGCTCTATGCTGACAGTGTGGAGCCTACTTGGGATTCTCTTTCTCCCTCTTTCTCTGCTCCTCCTCTGCTCGCTCTCTCTCTCTCTCTCTCTCTCTCTCAAAAATAAATAAATAAATAAATAAATAAATAAATAAATAAATAAAATATAAAAAATAAAAAATTAATTTTAAAAAGTTACTTTTCATGAGAAGACATGAGGGACATGTCATGAGGGACAACAAAGCTGTTCGGCTCATCCTGCTTGGTTATCTTCAAATGACTAATACTCTCAACACCAAATCACCATCAAGAAACATTTCAAGATGCTCTTGACCCAGCAACCAAGCCTTCTTACCACCTATGTTCTTTGGAATCCAGTTTCATTGTTGCCTTTGGTCATGTTTGTATCAGGCAATCAAGGTAGCATCCCCTTTAAGGGAACCAGTTTGAATCTTCTTTCCACATTTTGAACCACTGCCAGGTTACTAAAATGATTTGAAAAATAAAGAAAGAAAGAAGAAAGAAAGGGAGAGAGAAAGAAAAGGAGAGAGAGACAGAAAGAAGAAAGAAGAAAGAAAAAGAAAGAACGGGAGAAAGAAAGAAAGAAGAAAGAAAGAAAGAGAGACTGACTTGAATTTGGAGAAGTCAATATGGAGCCAGATGTAGAAAAGTATGCAACTAGTCTAAAATCCACAATTTAGTATGGATAAGGATCACTCCTGGTTGCCACACTTTAAACACATGTTTTGCCACTAGCCAAACTGAGGTGTATTGCTATGGTAGTAGTCAGTCAGAATCCCAAACGTTTTTAGGATTCCATAATCTGAGATAAAGGTAACTTAAAACTGGCCTCTCACGTTCATTATACATTGAGAAATCTCACAGTCACTAAAACCATTGCATTTAGGAGTCCAATAAGAGGAAATGGGATGCTGTCCTTTTTACAAATGGAAGAGCTATAACTCCCTGCAAGTGACAGAAAGCCCGAGGAGAACCTGGGCAGCGAGAGGAGCTAGAGCAGCACCTGCTGCCCATGGGCCTGCCCCGCACACCCCCCCACCCTGCGCCATCATTCCATTCTAGCCAACTGGTAATCTCTGGTTTTCTTTTTTCTTTTCTTTTTCTAAATGTTTATTATTTTGAGAAAGAGAGAGACAGAGCATCAGCGGAGGAGGGACAGAGAGAGAGGGAGACACAGAATCCGATGCAGGCTCCAGGCTCTGAGCTGTCAGCACAGAGCCCAACGTGAGGCTTGAACTCAGGAACCATGAGATCATGACCTGAGCTGAAGTTGGACATTTAACTGGCTGAGCCACCCAGGTGCCCCAAACCTCTGGTTTTTGATTTTTTGGAACCCACTCAAAAACATTTTAAGCTAGATGATATTTAAACATATATTTTACCTTCACATGTTTCAAGTTTTAATTTGCAACATCTGGAAATCAACCTCTTTCTCAAACTTTGAGTTTACTGGAGAAAACGACATAACCTCACTTAAAAAATGCTGGTCCTGCTATGTTAATATTTATCTTATGCCCTTTTTTCGAGGGAACCCAAATTACAAAGTAAACATCTTTAACATTCAAATACTTCTACAAAGTATCGGGGCGCCTGGGTGGCGCAGTCAGTTAAGCGTCCGACTTCAGCCAGGTCACGATCTCGCGGTCCGGGAGTTCGAGCCCCGCATCAGGCTCTGGGCTGATGGCTCAGAGCCTGGAGCCTGTTTCCGATTCTGTGTCTCCCTCTCTCTCTGCTCCTCCCCCGTTCATGCTCTGCCTCTCTCTGTCCCCAAAATAAATAAACGTTGAAAAAAAAATTAAAAAAAAAAAAACAAATACTTCTACAAAGTATCAAATAATTATTTTCATGTATTATAAAGGAAATCAAGTACAAAGAAGTTCAGTGTCAAAAAGTGTTTTGCCAGAAGATAGAAGTACATTCAGGTTTTCACCTTCCCTCTGCTCTTCCTTTTATGTTTATCTAATTTTATTTTAAAGCAAGGCCTTTCATCTTTTCATGATTAGAATGCAAAATATTCTCTAGTTTTTCCTCTGGAAATCAAATGAGATTAGCACTTACAGTCAGTCCTTCCCTGTGCCAAGCACTGTGAAAACACTTGATAGAACAAAGGTTGTTTAACTCTGAGTCACATAAAACACATTTTAAGAAATGCTTTGCAAAGCTCAATGCACATTATGTTATACTTAAATTAGCAAAACAAACAACGGAATCTTCTTTTGTCTTTAAAAAAGCAGTATTATATTCTGCTTGGGGGAGAACACAAAACTCAACCAAGTGTGGACTCCCCATGGACTAAAACTGCAGTAGGTGACTGATGTCAGCCTTCTGTGAATGTCGAAAGTGATCTCAACAAGATATCAAAAACAGGAAGAACCAGAAAACCAGTTAAGTGGAGGAGTGCAGGCAATATTTTTGAATAACCAGATATGACAAAAACATAATGTATGAAGAGGACCTAAAGGTCTTTCTCCTGTCTATGTGGAAATCAGAAAACGTTAAGTTTTACAACTGTAACCTGTTTTACCTGTGACACAAGTATTTGGAGAATTGCTTGCAAGCATGAATCCTCTCTCTAGGGATTTGTATATATAACCTCCTGTAGCTAACAAGCTTTGGAAGAGTTCCTCAAAGCAATCTCAAAGACTGTTTCCTGGGCTATGGTCCTCAGTAAGACAATTAAATAAAGCATTTACTAACCTATTTTGAGCTTGGCTTTCTTTCCGTTGACAATTTGGCAACCACAAAGACCCCAGAAGAGACAACCACTTTCTCAGCTGCACTCCACCAGGAAATGGAGCCTTGGTACTGGCATGGCCTCCTGTGCCCAACAGTCTCCTTAGATGGAGTATAGTAAATAGACTAAGTTCTTCCTGGGATCTGGACCTCCCAACTTGGTAGATGGTCCAGAGCTTATTCACTGTTGTTTCTTTTCTTTCTTCTGCAAAGTCAAGAAAAGATGCCATTCCGTGTGTGACACGGGTTTCGGGTCTTAACGGTTCTTTTTTTCTCCTACAGTCAGGAAAGAGTGCCATTTTGTTCCTAACACAGGTTCCTGGACCCACACATTGTCTCCTTTCTCCTGCATCATTCAGAAGGGGGCGCTGTTGTGTGTGGAGCACAGGTTGCAGTTCTGTGGGAGAGACAAATCTTCATCCCAGAAATCAAAGATTCTTCATAATTTTGGCAATTTGAATACTCGATGCTACAATGACATACATGAGATTCTGAAATCCAGACTCAAGGGCCAGGAGCTCGTCTCATTGGAGAGTGCAGACATTAAGCGTATGCCCTGCAGTGGTCTGGTGGGGATTCCTGCTCACAATACAGATAATTTAGCTGCTCTGCCGAGGGATGCACTAGAGAGTTGCTTGCTCAGCATTCGGAGCACTTCAGATTTCACCAGGCTAACTGGAGAGAAAACTGGGACACAAATACCATCTCTGCTTGAGATTCTCTCTCTCCCTCTCTCTCTCTGTCCCTCTCCTGTTCTCACAGGGGTGGGCGGGTTCTCTCTCTTAAAAAAACAAAACAAAACAAAACGGGCGCCTGGGTCGCTTGGTTGGTTAAGTAGCTGATTCAGCTCAGGTCATGATTTCCAGGTTTGTGAGTTTCATCCCAACCTCCGCCCCACCCCCACCCCTGCAAGCTTTCTGGAGCCTGCTTGGATTCTGTGTCTCCCTCTCTCTCTGCCCCTTCCCTGCTTTGTGCTGTCTCTCTCTCTCTCAAAAATAAACATTAGAAAAAAATTAATAAATAAAAAAACTTAAAAAAACGCTAATTGAGGTTTGTTGGTTGAATTAAAATAGGATTTTTTTTAGTTGTCAACATTGAATACAATACTTGTATTCTACCTAGGTTTACTAAAACTCAAATAAGCTCATCTTACCTCTGTTACAGAATTTATCAGCAAGAAAGATAATTTAAAAAATGATAGCTGATAAACCTGATAAACATCTCAATTTTTTTTATTAATAATAAGTAGATAGAAAAGTTTATAAATTTTTCAGCAATATTTGTGTCTGCTTAAAGTATGTCCCCTGATTTTGTTTCCTTGTTTGTTTGTTTTGGTAATTTAAAACTTTCGAGTTTGCTAAGTTAAATTATATGAAGGATAGCCACTAAATACCTACATCATTTTCAAATAAGATAAGATACTAAAACATTAATTACTAACATAGGTTAGTTATCTACCTTTGACTTCCTAATATAGAGAAACTAAAGATACTTGGGTCTATTAGGAAACATATTTTGGGGGCGCCTGGGTGGCGCAGTCGGTTAAGCGTCTGACTTCAGCCAGGTCACGATCTCGCGGTCTGTGGGTTCGAGCCCCGCGTCGGGCTCTAGGCTGATGGCTCAGAGCCTGGAGCCTGTTTCCGATTCTGTGTCTCCCTCTCTCTCTGCCCCTCCCCCGTTCATGCTCTGTCTCTCTCTGGCCCAAAAATAAATAAACGTTGAAAAAAAAATTAAAAAAAGAAACATATTTTGTACCATGCTGATAAATTTGCTACAAGAAGGCATCTTTCTAAAACGTATTAAATGTATTCATAAATTCGTTCATCTAAGAAATACCGGTATAACAAACAGTTCACAATTGCTTAGTACTTTAGTTTTCACAATGGCCATTTTTAGATAATCTTCATGCCTGTTGCTGTATGGGCCACACAGAAAGAGCACCAGAGACATTCAAACTGAATCAGGAAAATCTATCAGACTGCACTGCCCGCCCTCACTCCATCTGAAGATGCTTCGAGCCAACATAGAAATCATCTCACTGATAGCACTCAGGACTCAGACACTGGATTTATAATTTGCTCCATTAACCTGTGCTTTTCTTTTCTTTCTTTTCTGTTCTTAGTAAATCTAACCGCTTGCACAGTGGGCTAACTTTGAGAACCCATCTGTAGGACCACCTCTTGAAATGAGACAACTGTTTGAACTGACCTGTTCCCAAGACTAAGACTGGTTCATGAGCTATGAAACAGACTTCTTACCGGGTCCAGAACAGTACAGTTAAACTCCAGCTAAGAGGGAACAGTGTTGATCTGTGATGTTATTCTAAGGAAAAAAAAAAAAATCATCAAAAGGGGGGAGAATGTTAATTTGTAACCACACCACAAGGACTTTTGGTGAAAACTGATTCCAGATATGGGACATATTTGTGTGGCTGACTCCCCATGAGGGTAGATTAAGTCGGGGGGCTCCACCATGACAGAATAAGCTAATCATACCAAACATCAGGTTTAAGTGACCCAACACCCAGTCTTGGGGAAATGTTAGCTAACTGGTTTAGTTCTGATATTCCTGATTTAAACTTATTTTAATGTTTCTAGCTAAGACATTAGCCTTTTTACTGTTAACATATTTACTATACAAATTAACTTCTTGTTGTGTGCACGGCTCTACTCAGACTTGCACTGAGCTAACGATGGTCAAACGTCTGGATACTATAAATAATATATACCGTTCTGTATAAGGTTTGGCAGTTTATACCTAGACACAATGAAATACCTCAGGCTATAAAATTCCTAAACTTTAGCAAATTTAGAAGTTTGCAGATGGTTATCCGTTTTAAGACATGTTTGCCTCATTTATCCGACTAGACATGAACCTTCCTAGTGCCCTGGGACAAAGAGATACTTAGTCACCATTGTCTGCCATAAGCTGCAATTTGACTAAGAGGGGAAATGTGCACGAAAACTGCCGTAGGTAACTGATGTCCACTTCTGTGAATGTGTCAAGTGACCTCAATGAGATATCACAAACGGGAAGAACCAGGAAACTAGTTAAGTAGAGGTAAACAGGCAGTACTTTTGGACAGTCAGATACGATTAAAAAAACAAAAACAAAAGCCAATGTATTAAGAAGACCTAAGGGTCTTGCTTTCCTGTCTGTGTGGAAATCAGAAAACCCTAATTTTTGTAAATGTAACCAGTTATACCTTGTGACACACACATACTTGGAGAACTGCTTACAAGCATGTATACCCTTTTCCTCTTTTTGTAAATATCATCCCCTGAAGCTAACAAGCTTGGGAGAAGTTCCTCAAAGCAATTTGAAAAAAACTGCTGGGCTTTGGTTCTCAGTAAGACAACAAATAAAGCATTTACTAACCTATTTTGAGGTTGGCTTTCTTTCAGTTGACATCCCATTTATAAAAACACATCCAGTTCTGAGCTTTATCGTAGACCCTTATTAACTAGAACACTTATTTTAATGTAATGAGTATCTAATTTATTTAGTCTTAGTAGTGAACCAAAATAAAATTTTGGTAGTTTGTAAAGCTACACACACACACACACACACACACACCAAAAGAACTTGCTTTAAAAAATGTGGTCTACTAGGGGAGCCTGGCTGATTCAGTCAGTTAAGTGACAGACTCTTGATTTGGGCTCAGGTCATGATCTCACACTTCATAAGGTCAAGCCCTGCACTGGGCTCCATGTTGGGTGTGCAGCCTGCTTAGGATTCTCTTTCTCCCTCTCTCTCTCTCTGCCTCTCTCCCTAGTTGGAGTACATGCTCATGCTCTCTCTCAAAAAATAAATAAATAAAAGTAAAAATTAAAAAAAAAAAAAGGTCTATTAAATCTAGTTGAGTGTCCCTGGTAATCGAGACACATAAAGATTGTTAAAAATTTTTATTCCTACAGCTAGAAAAAAAGTGTAAAGGTAAAATGTGTTGATATCAGGATGTACCCTGAAAGTTGTTCTCTAAATTAAGTCCCTGATAAAAGGTTCTTTTTATTTTGTTTGGGGGTGGGATTTGCTTCCCCCCTCCCATTTACCTCTTTCTAATTAAAACAGTGGAGACCATTCTATCAAATTCATTTTGTGAATTTTGTCATAAACACTTTGTTGTGGATATGTGACAGACATGACTTGTATTGGCCAAGCCATTCTAGTTCAGTAATAAGGGAATGGTAAGTTCCCATCTAAATCTGTTCTGGTGGAATTTCCACCCCTCCTAATTCCCCACTGTATATGTTCTAGGAGTCCCTAGAAGGTTTTACTATCTCGGCTTCCTCATGGTACCTATTCTTTTCTGCTCTGGCCCCCTGTGGTAACGTGGCCAATCACTGCTCACACCAAAACTGGTAGATGTACCTCATTGTTGTTCAGCGTAGAGTCTGCAGTTGTAGCTATAACTTAAGGTTAGCAGAGACGCTGCTGTTGAAAATGGGAGGCTGTGTGCTGAGGGTCATGGTGAAGGCACCCATGGCGGCGACCCTGACACTGGACTCTCCATGTACCATCCGTGGAGATTCTAGGGAAGTCACTCTTCTGTTGCAGTCCCACATAGATGACTGACATTGCTGGACAATCTGAATAACTTTACATATGGTCACCACTTCCTTCCCTTGTGCACCAAGTTTCTCTGAGCTGAATTTGAGCAGCTCTACTCCATTTTCCTTCAGAATGAATTCTTCATCAGGGGTTTCCTTTTCTTCCAATATATGTATCCTCAGAAAACGGATCTGTTGGACCTGTAAAGATGTCCAGATTGTAGGGTAAATGTGGCTGAAATTTAAGCTAGGACTCCTGCTGCATTTATCCATCCATATTTTTTAGTACAAATGGCTGTTTAGATACCTATAATATGTACATTTTAATGTATGGATTTATCTAACTACAGTTAAGGAAATGATAGAATGCATACACAGACTATTTCTCAGGCAACTCTTCTGTGCACTTTGCTAGACACTAGGAGTACATCAAGGCACAAATTAGGACAGACTTCGGGTAAGATACACATTTTTGCTGTTAGTTTGGGCTATTCTTAAAACACTCATGAAAACTTGCAGCAGCATCTGATTATCCAGACATTCTCTTCTTTTCCCTTACATCAATGTTCTACTACAACCTGCATACTTGGAACACAGTAGGTTCCCAGTATGCGTGTTAAAATGAGCCTGATTGGATTCCAGTGGCAGAGGAGTGGATTCCTGTGCCTAGCAAAATGGATCTTGAGGCTGTGAGTAGATAAACCAGCCCAGTGAAGCTGGCTGTCTTCCCCCATCTGACTGTGGTGCTGTTGGCCATTTGCATTTCTTCGTGCTTAGTTCTTTGTTTATGAGGTACCAAGTACAGTCGGGGTATGTATCAGCAAAGATCTCATCTCCTAGGTTGCCTCGCTCTTCATGGGCTTTGGAGTCCTGCTTCTTGCTGGTCTGGGTTGTCATCTACATATGAGCTCCCAAGAGTTCCAACCAGAAGACTTCACCAAATTCTCACTTTTGTAAATTATTATTATTTTGTTTACTACTGCTGGAAGTGTCCTATTTGCTGTTCAGAATAAAGGCATATATGTGACCATCAAAAAACAAACAAACAAAAAAGGCAGATTGTTGAAATAGATTATTATGGGAGAAATGTCCCATTTGGCATGTTGCATTTTGTTAACTCAGAGGAGTTTTCATCTCTATATCTCTTGCTTCAGTCTCTCACTGCTTTCAGCTCAGGTAATTTCACCTCGTGTAATTCTTTCCCACAGGCAGGGCACACGCTTACTCCTTTCAGTCCCCTTTCAACTTTAGTCCAATTACCTCAACCTAAGGTTGGTCTTAGTATGGTCACAAAAGTAAAACCTTATCTATTTTCCTTATCATTCCATTGAACTAGGTTTTTGTTAAACATCTATATTTATGGTAAATGGAGAAAAATTCAAGATTTTTCCTTAAAATTATACTTACCTACTTAAATTATACTTACTTACATTTGCCTTTAAAACAACACTACTTAATTCCCAATACACAGTATTTGACTGCTTCTTAATCTGTGATATAAAGGGCATTTTTTTCTAGAAAAAATGCATTTTTGAGTTTTAAATAACTTTCAGACTCTAGATTATTTAATGTCACTAATTGATCTAGTACAAATGCACCTTAAGAATATTTTACACAAGCTAAATGCTGTAACATTATACAAAGGTCAGCTATCAATTTTTTAACAAAATTTCCTCTATTTTTCAAAGTGCCAAGTTATTTAAAATAACTATATATTCCAGTAGAAATAGAAATAGAGAATGAATGTATATGATATTGTGCTTAAGGGAGAGTATTGTCACTGGATATCAAATATGGATAAATTATTGTATGAAATATAATTGCTAATCAAAAATAAAACTTAAAGTGTTTAAGATATTATTTCAAAATTCATAAACATTAAAATGTGCACAAATTTAAATTCATGATATAAAGCTAAGTGAAAACATGTTGTTAAATGGAGAAATGCATATATATCTGAAGATAAAAAACAAACAACATACAGTATATTGATGTTTGTACAAAATTAGTTAATATTTATTTATTAGATCTAAAACCAGGCTAATTTGGAAGAATACTTCTTTGATAATATTTATGTATACAAAAATTGACTCTTTGGTTTATAATTTCATCCTTCTAATTTTAAGTATTCTAGAACCAAACTGACTATTAAGACAAACTTTTTTTCAAACAATATCACATGTAGTTAATGTGAAACAAAGACTCTTCTTTACACCCCTTGGCCATAGTCATATTGAGTCAACAGATATTCACGAAGACAAGTATCTGTGGAATAAGAGTTCAATAACTGGATAATCTGGAGTAAAGTTAAAGTTGAATGTAGCCAGAGTTCAACTTCTTTCTTGCTTGTCTGGATCACACTAGATGTCGTCTTGATTAAACAAGGTCATTTGCTTCCATAAAAAGTAGACTGCCAACATATACCCATCACTCAACACACCACATTAGAAATGTGGCTAATCCCAATCATAATAGTAGAGAGATACCAGCATGTTCAGGATGTAGGCACTTCAACTATTCTGAAGACATCTGCCCAAAACTACCTTGAAATTGTACCTATCTTTTTGAGTTTCTGCGTACAAACTAATGTACGATGTAGAGTAAAAACTGGAGAGTGTGATGCTAAGTGAAATAAGCCATACAGAGAAAGACAGATACCATATGGTTTCACTCTTATGTGGATCCTGAGAAACTTAACAGGAACCCATGGGGGAGGGGAAGGAGAAAAAAAAAAAAAAAAAAAAGAGGTTAGAGTGGGAGAGAGCCAAAGCATAAGAGACTGTTGAGAACTGAGAGCAAACTGAGGGTTGATGGGGGGTGGGAGGGAGGAGAGGGTGGGTGATGGGTATTGAGGAGGGCACCTTTTGGGATGAGCACTGGGTGTTGTATGGAAACCAATTTGACAATAAATTTCATATATAAATAAAAAAAAAAATAAGAAAAAAAAAATAAACATGTATAAAGGAAACCAAACCGTAATATGAAAATACATCTAAGTGCCATTATCTTTCCACCAATATTGATATGGGGAGAAAAACTGTTTTGCTCGAAATGATTATATCCATAAAGCTGGATAGTGTCTGTTTAAAACTTAAACTCTTGAGTAAATTATCTTAAGTATTACGTGCTTACTCAGTCTTAACCCTGAGGAATTTCTCAGCCACAGAAACTTTGGAAAGTATAGATTCTGAAATACAGATGTTTCTGGAGGAAAAGATAAATAAATAAAAGGGAAAAAAAGGTAGAAGAATATAAATCTGTGCAAAAGCCCAAGCTACTTGTCACAGGTGGATGGATGAAATAAAGCACCCTGCACTTCTCAATTCCACTAGGGAGAGGAGGGATTCAGGGACTATTTAAAAGCTATCTATGCTTCCAGAAATGATGGCAGTGGCTGTACAAAAAAGCAACAAGCTTTTGCTTGTAATTAATCATGATTAAAACTAGTCTATGTAATTTCAGCTTCAAAGTTATCTTGCTCTACATTTTAGGGCCTCCAATTTCAGAGCTGCCTAAAGACAATTAGCCCATTATCCCCTTAGCCCATTATCCCCTTGCCCCATCTAAGAGACAAAGAATGGGTAATATTAAAGTCAATTTGGTTTGGTTAGCTGTGGGTTCTGCCTTTGGTGAGTGGGTAAAGGACCATGGTTCATAATTACAAAAGTGACTTTTTCTAAGAGCAAAATGAAAAATCTCATTCACTGGTCTCCAATTCTAATGATTTTTAATAATTTTATACTAATATATGAAGATTATATAATTGCCAGAGGATTCTGAAAACTAACCCACTAGCAATTAGGTTTTTTTCATTGCAACTGAATTTATCTGATTATAAGGAAATGCACATTCCAAAGGTCATTTAAAAAATGCAAAATTTTTGTAAATACAACTGGCTACTTTTCCTGTTATTATTTTTCAAGAAAGAAAAAGAACTTTCTTTCTCAATTTTATTTTTATGATGTTAATTTATTAGGAACTGTGTCAAATTTCCAATCTATTACACAGCTTTCCAAAACAATGGGACTCTTATAACAATAAGATTATGAGTCTTAAAACCCACTTTTATGAATAATGTTAAACTGAGTTTATATTCTGGATTTGTGTTTTTAAAATGCTATTGCTGTACAGTTACTGGTATATTTCTACAATTTGTAAAGATAGAGCAAAGGAGAGAGACAACTTTCAGGAAAGGTTCCTCAATCATGGTGGAGTGGAAGCCAACAAGGTATGGTAAGGTATAGTACCAAACCTACAGGGGGTACCTAGGTGGCTCAGTTGGTTGAGCGTCCGACTTCGGCTCAGTTCATGATCTCGCGGTTCATGAGTTCGAGCCCCACATCGGGCTTGCTGCTGTCAGCATAGACCCAGCTTCGGTCCTCTGGCCAACCCCTCGTTGTACTCCACCCCTGGTGACACTCTCTCTCAAAAAGAAAAAAAGAAGGTATTAAAACTACAGGCTTTTGTGTTTAAACCCAGTTATACCAATTCAGAGCCATGCAACTCTTGGAAGATTTTGTAACTTCTCTGAGGACTAGTTTCCTCATTTGCAAAAAAGGATGTACGTACTTCACAGGGCCATTGTCAAGAGTTAAGGGGATCATATATTTAACATTGAGTTCCATTCCCTGCCCAGCTTCCTAACCCAATGAACTGCTTTCCCTAGCACAAACACAGGTTAAATTCACTTATAGTTCCTTTTCCTTCTTTTTGTTGTCACAGGTTAACCAGCACAAGATCAAAATGGTGGCCTAGCAATTAAACCTGGCCTGCTAAGTTACAATCGGAAATTAATGTCAATTTCATTCCCTATCTCACCTACTATGATTATTTTAAGCCCCTGCGTGTCCTTGTTGTCCAGTGGAATTCAACTAAACCTTTCTTAGCAGATTACTGTTGAATCAGAAAATATAAACATTCTCTTATTTAATTCTCAATAGTTCAGGTGAGGCCAATATTGAACACATTTGGGAGGGATATGACTGCATGTTAGACACTTTAGCACCATTACCTTTTAATTGCGTGAGTTAGGGGCCTTACCTCTCATTTATCACCTCAATCATCACCTACAAATAATGAGGACAAAGGTACCGCAAAATAATTGTTGTGGGAACTATAGGTTCTATAAAAGTGTTCAATAAATGTTAGGTTTTATTTTCCCTACTGTCATGTTTTCTCTTGTCATGTTCTTATCATGGTATTTTAATACTATGGACAATTATTTTAATGACTGACATTTTAAGGCTGTTCTTTTAATGACATAG
Organism: Herpailurus yagouaroundi; assembly: GCF_014898765.1. Taxonomy (NCBI): domain Eukaryota; kingdom Metazoa; phylum Chordata; class Mammalia; order Carnivora; family Felidae; genus Herpailurus; species Herpailurus yagouaroundi. The sequence continues at coordinate 20,759,158 of NW_024412394.1, read as the reverse complement.
ACATTATTTAACTTAGTCTTGAATTTTTAAACAACATACTGGCCACACTGCAGCTCAGAAGCTGTTAAATAATATATTTAAAATCTCATAGAAACACTTCACACTTCTCAAATGATGCATTGTTTCTTGAATTCTGTACTTTGTGGATGAAGTAAAGTCAAGTTAAATCTCTTTAATGGATGTGGGCCTTTAATTTAATTACTCTAAGAAAGGCAAAGGGTATCTTCTGATGTAAATATCATCATCAGATTAAGATATCGAAGGATTTAAAACTTTCAACCAGGCTCGACCGTCATGGAAGAAATGGGCCAGATACCAATTCTCAGTTTCATCACAGAACTTTTATGAAAACAGTGCACAGTCATATTGTATTTGGCACAGTGTAAAAAAGATCAAGGATTTTTGTAAGCAAAACACTAAGCATTGCCATACTAATCCAAGATAAAAATTTAGGCAGAAGTTTACAATTCAAGTTTCCCAAATATCTATTGCTTGCTCTAAGTTTCAAAGAAGGAATGGTTATAAAATTTCAGCAGCTGACTGGTGAGTGGAATATAGGCTCCCTTGGTCCAGAGTGGAAAGAAACACAACCTGGATGGTTTTCAAAAAATTAGGAAAAGAAATTCCTACCATGTACTATATGAGGCTGAGAGTCTGCAAACACCTCAGTTAAAATGAAAGATGTGCTGAGCTATATAACTTAAAATGTACTGTTGCTGCCCAACCAGTTGCATATGTTCCACAGGAAAATTAATAAAACACTAATAAAATATAATGAGTTACCCTGTAGAATTTAAAGATAATTAAAACCCAAAAAGGCTTTGTCCTATTTTCTCATAATGTGAAGATATGAGAACCCATAAAGATATATTATAAAGGGCCATTGAGAGTATAATGATCCTTTTTTCAAGGGAAAGGCTTTAGAATGAATGCTTAAAATCCATACACCATCTCTCCACTACAGTTTCTATTCTGAGACTTAAGAAGATTTTCAGTCCGAAGAAAACAATTACATTTTTTTTTTTACCACTACCATTTAAAAGTCATGTGTATAGAGACATTCCATCTACACTGCAATTAAGTACAACTAACTTTATCACACAGAACTTTACTGTATACATTAGTACACTGGTAAACATTTACATCATACCCCCAAACTCTGTCCCTATAGAAATCTATTGACATGTTACAAAAACCATCCACAGGGTTCTTTGGACAAATATTTATAGTTACAGTCATTTGTATTTTTAAAACTATTTGAAGTTACAGTATTTCATTTATTTTTGTGTATGAAGTTTCCAAACTTCTGCATAAATCCTCTGAACTTGTTTTCATTTGGCTGGTATGAGTGATATACGCCAGTACTGTAATTAAGCAGTGGGCTGGACCTGCCATAACTATTGCCCACAGTTGTGGATTTTATTTCTGGGCGATGCACACCAGTATTTGGCAGGTTGCTTGCAGGCTGAATAGAGCTTTCAATCTTATAAAATGGCTCAAAACGACTATAAACGCGCCTGTCAGTTGAGTGAGATCTTAGAAGCTCATTGGGCTTTGGTCTTGGAGAAGAAGCTGGTTTTCTTTCAGGAGCAAGAACTGTATTAATCTCCTTTGAATCTCGGTATTGGATCTGTTCGGTGTTAAATCTAGGGGCAGAAGCATCACCTGCCCTTTCCAAGAACTTGTTCTCAACTGGACCTGAAGAAGGTATTGTTTTACTACCTTCCTCGGATGGAGAACTGATCCCCTGGGATGGGCTAACTGTTACATCTTCCTTACTCTTGTGAATACTGCCTTGAGAGTTTGATGAGGAAGAACGCTTTCTTCTGGGAGATGAATCAATTTTTGGTTCTGACTTCTTTGTTTTTTGATTCTCTTCAGCCTCAGAAACTAACGTGTCAGAACTGCTACACATTCTATAAAAGGCAGGTGCTTTATTTTTGGACAGATTTTCTTTCTTTTCTGGGGTAAGGCTAAGTAATGACCTTAACTTCTGAGACCCCTTTTTCAAAAAACTTGGCGAACCTTTAACTTCCTTTTTTGAAGTCAGTTCTTTGCTAGCTTCATCTTTATTCATTTCAAGCAAAGCAGCAATGGAAATTGACTTGGTGGTAGTGCCACTCGGAGGGTCTCTCTTGATGACCTCCCTGTCCTCTTCCGCGCTCTGAGTCACATTGTGCATGCTCTTAGAACTTTTCAGCAAATCCTCTTTGGGTTTTTCTGGTTGTCTAACTCGACTCCTGGTGAGTGTACTATATACATAATGCTTACTGTGTCCGTGATCTAAATTGGCTTTTGAGTGGTCAAAGAATGGAAAACTTCGCCTTTTGAGCAGATTCTCATTTTGTTGATTCTTTGGATTTTCTGTCTGCTTATTTACACACAAGGATGTATATAAATAGTTGTTTGACTCTGGATGGCCATTTGTAGTTTGATGTAAGACAGCTGAGTGGTTTTCGGGAACCTGCAAGGTGTGCATTTTGGGTGCCTCCGACTGCAATGGGAGCTTCGGGGTTGATTCCGGCAAGGGCTTGTCTGTCACATGCTGTACACTCGTAGGAGTGTCCAGGACCTCCTTAGGTGTATCACTTCCCTGGGAACCGACGACAGTTGAATTTGAGGAGCCGGTTGTACAACTGTTAACTTCCTGCTGCTCAGGTAAAGTGGGTTTAAACACAAAAGAGGGACGAAGCCGAGAATGAGTATAAAGGGCGTTGGCTTTCAAATTTTCAGAACTTTCGTAGCCCTCAAACCGGTCACCTAGAGCCGATCCATTTGAATCAGGTGCAGCTTCTGAATGATCATTTAAGTAGGATTCGATTCTCCAGTTACGCAAGAACGACTTTGTGGTATGTTCAAGGGTTGGCATTCGCTGTTGCAAAAAGCGAATATGATTATCTGTCCCGTTAAAAGACCGCCGCACATTTGAGTTCCTTTCTGCGAGATTTGTTGTTTTTCTCTGGGCAAGCCGATCAGCAAAACTCTGGGCAGGTGCATTACGGTGACCTGCATAGCCGCCTCGTGATGAGGATGCCACACTCAGACTATCTGAAGGCTTTTTCCAATTACCTGGAGGATTGATGTTTCGATTCAGAGCCCTGTTAAGCAGCAGGTATGGTGTTGTTTCTGGCTGTTCCCCAGCATAACTATGCCTCTTCCAATTTTCATTTAATTGACTGGATTGGTACTGACGGACTGTATTTGGACCATTAAAATTTGGAATAAAATGAGGCTTGTAGCCATGATTTCTTATGCTATATTTGTCATGTTCATTTAGAGTGTATATCCCTCTGTTTTTGAAGTAACTAGAGTCTAGTTTGTGAATTTTGTCCTGTCTGCCAAAAAGGTTTCTTTGGCTGGAAACAGAAGCTAGTGAAGAAACTGAACGCTGGTAGGTGCCATTCTCCCAGAGTGATTTGCCATGCTTCACCCTTGCTGATTCTTCCTGGGCGAATGGACTGGGGACACAGGATCTGGCATAGAGAGTTCTAAATTCTTCATCAAAGGACTCAACAAGTTGTCCTGTGATTATCTGAACCATGCTGAGGTGGGCTTTCTCAAACGACCACATGTAGCTGAAAAAGAATCAAAATGGGAAAATTTTAATTTTGCTGTTAAAAGATTAAGGACAATATATAAATCCACTAAGCAAAATTTGCCATTTAATGTCAACAAGAGTATTTTTTGCTTGTTTTCCTCAGCTACGACAATTTAGAACATCTTCAATCGTTACTTGCTTGCAGTCCCTGGAATCCCTACTCCCCCAATTCATAATTAACATTTTTTAAAAATGTTCTTAATGTTTATTTATATCTGAAGGAGAGAGATACAGAGCATGAGTGGGGAGGGGCAGAGAGAGAAGAAGGCACAGAAGCCAAAGCAGGCTCTGTCAGCACAGAGCCCAACGCAGGGCCTGAACTCACAAACCATGAGATCATGACCTGAGCCAAAGTTAGACGCCCAACCAACTGAGCCACCCAGGTGCCCCTAAACATTTTTTAATGTATATTTTTGAGAGAGTGAGACAGAGTGTGAGCAGGGGAAGGGCAAAGAGAGAGGGAGACACAGAATCCGAAGCAGGCTCCAGGCTCTGAGCTGTCAGCACAGAGCCCGATGTGGGGCTCGAACTCATAAACTGCAAGATCATGACCTGAGCCAAAGTCAGGTGCGAAACGAGCCACCCAGGTGCCAGCCCCCATTCATATTTTAAATAACGAAGCAATTCAAGTCCTGGCCTTGAAACTACCCATAATTTTTGACATTACTTTCTAGAAGTCCAAAGAAAAGCCTGCTGTACATTTTGCATCATTGCCTACTAAGATGTTATGGAATAAAAAACATTGTATTTTATATAGAGCATCCTGGCAGAATGCAGGCAAGCCAATATCAGTAGGAAAGTTGAGAGACCTGGCTTCTGCTGAGCTATCCACCCACATGAGCTTGGGCCTCAGTTTCCTCATGTCCAAATTGCTAGCATAATCCTACCATTCCTTATAGTTCTAGCATGTTAAAATGCAAGATAGGCCTTTGCTAATACATGCATTTTATCTCTGTGGCCTACTTAGTAAGTATACTTTGGGAAGCCAGGGCTTTGGGATGCCAAGTGAGATCTTTTAATATAAAATACAATTTCTAGGAAGTTAATGTTTGTAACTACTTTATAATACTTTGTGGAATTTCTACAATTTAAAAATGACAGTTGGAATTTCACATAAAAATATAAATCTGACATGTAAAAATTTAGATAATGTAACACAGTCACTGAGCTAAAAAAGGAATCTCTAGTATGCTATATATCAAATACTGTATGTGATATAATAGGGGTTAATAAAGGAAAAAGGAGACAGAGACATTCTCTACAATGAACGAGCTTACTGTTTAAAGAGGGGACACAATAGCAAAGGCAGATGAAAATACTAAGAGAATGTGTAGAGTAAGAATTTAAAATATACAAAATATGATAAAGAGTGTACAACTTAAGAATCTTACTATTCTGATATACTCAGTTTTATCTAGTATGCTTACTGAAAGCATGGTATGAGAAGAATCATTTACCGGGTGCTCTTTTTGTGCAGATGTGTGGGCCACCAGGCTGACTTAAAATAAGTGACACGATGTGAATGATTGAAGGAATTTTCAACCCCACTGCAGATATGAATACAAAATTTGTGGGAAAGAGCAAGTAAAGGAATGAATAGTCAGCTATCACCTATGAGAAAAGCCCTAGAGACAAGCAGGGTTTTGGCTGTATTCTGAAAGAGGCCAGATAACCCCGAAGTTCAAGCACGAAAGGCATGGAACAGTTTGTGTGGAAGAAGAAACATACAGGAAAAGAAAGGAAGCAAGAATGGCCCTATTTTGGTTGAACAGAGAAAACAAATTCTGTTTAGCTGAAGTAAACAAGTTATATTACAGACTGATGAACAAAGGGGGAAAATCTGGAAAGCAAAGCAGAGAGTTTGTGCAGGATTTATTTCCAAATTCAGATCAATTAAAATAAAAAGATGTTTGAGGACTGATTTTTTTCCCGGTAGCTCTTTGTAACACAGATGTGAAGAATGAGGGACTGCATTTACTGTGATGAGTAAAAGAATTGACATAAGGTGATAAGAGCCTAAGCCAGTACAGAAATTGGAATAAAGAGTAAAAATGTTGAGCCAGTAACAAGAAGAGAGAACCAGAATATTTGCATGTCCTAAAGGATGTGTATAGTTTGTGAAATAAAAATAACCTCCACGTGTTGAGCTTAGGAAACTGACAAGGTAATGGTACTGGGGAATATGTTACAACTGGAAAAGTTCTCCAGGTTTGGTAAATCAGAAAACAATATTGTGATATCACTGCATGTAAAAGGAAGACACTCAAGGGTATATATTCAATTTGAAGATTATTCTCTGGAAACACTGAACAGCCCCAAAAAGAACTGTTTTACTGACCTTCAGGGAACTTCCTATAAAATGTGAGAACCCCAGCCAATCACCCTCCTGTAAACCCAACAGTTGATAAGGATTTCCCATGCGATTTCCAATAAGCATTTGAGTCCCTTATCAATACGTAGCAAAAGATCAGCAGACATTTAATGAAAGTTTAGAAGATTCCTTATAAAGCTTAAAAACTTAGATGCAAAACAGAGACCAAAACAAACCGGAGAAAGACAAATGGAGAAAACAGAAAATGCACAATTAAGAATATGTATAAAAACATAGACACATAAGAACTATAATCAGTGTCTTCAAAGCAATAGAGAAGATCATGCATCTATAAAAAAAACACACACAAAGGATACTTTGAAAATGGTGCAATTTGCAGATATTCAAAATATTTGATAGCAAATTTTTTTTTCAATGTTTATTTATTTTTGAGAGAGAGAGAGAGAGAGAAAGCGAGCACAAGCAGGGGAGGAGACGAGAGAGGAGACACAGAACCCAAACCAGGCTCCAGGCTCTGAGCTGTCAGCATGGAGCCTGATTCAGGGCTGGAACCCATAAACCATGAGATCATGACCTGAGCCGAAGTCGGACACTTAACCGACTGAGCCACCCAAGTGCCTGCCCCTATAGCAAAAAAAAAAAAAAAAAAAAAAAAATTAAGTTATAATAGATGTGTTAGAATTAACAATCGAGAAAATCCCCCAGACATTACAATTCTATCCACTCCCAGATAGAAAATCATAGGGGAAAAAAATAAAAAAACAATGGGAGCAGATATCCAGTTAATAAGAATTCCAGAGAGAGAGACAATAGAGACAACTGAGGAGAAGAAATGAGCAAAGAATATATGAGAAATTGTTTCAGAATTGAAAGACATGAGTACTTGGATTGCTTAGAACAATAAATAAAAAAGACCTAGATCTAGAAACATAACAAATCTGAGAATAGCAGGCGTTTCTAGAAAGGAGAAAAAAAAAAGTTACATAAAAAGAATAATAACTGTTTGAGACTTCTCAACAGCATGTTTGATTGCCAGTCAATGTCTTTCAAATTTGAAGGAAAAATGATTCAGCTTAGAGTTCCATCTCTAGTTAAGTCATTAACCACCTAAAATTATAAATTTCTGGACTTAAAAAAAAAAATTCCATGCTGATGGAAAGTATTCTTGAGCAAATGAGAGAAAAAAACTATGACTTAGAAACAAAAAAGAAGGAAAAATAGGATTAAGATGGTATACAAGAAATTGTGGCTCAAACTGCCCAGGAATACAGGAAATTGCAGAACCCCAGCAGTGTTTCAGGTTAAAGATCTGCCAGTCCAGATTGGACATGACAAACTGTTGGCAGTAACTGAGCATTTGGAAAAGTTGTTCATGTGCTAAGAAATCTTCAGAATCAACTGGAAAAAACATAGCAATAGATAAACAGAAAGCAAAGACAATGAATAAAACCAAAGCCAAATGGTCATTATTAACTTTGTTATAAAAAAGGGAAGCATATCACAAATGACTCTATGGCTCATCAGCTATCAATTCTGACACAACTTTAGTAATGTAAATTGAGACTTCTTACTTAGCAAACAATTTTGATAAAACTGTACGGGGTGAATGGCAAGCAGGAGGGAAAGTGGATATGGGTGAATAGAAATATAACCCTCAGTCATCATACTATAAAGTCAAGACATAATACCTAAAAGTGATAGATTGAGCATTCACAGTATAATCACATTATGTAAGAGAATGGAGTAAGTATGGGAAGAACCAGCTCAAAGAATTAAACAATTGCACCTGGAGATCAGGATCCAGCAATGGAGAGACATGGAGAACAAAAACTTTTGTATTACATATCTTTTAGTAATATTTGATTTTTAAAAAAGTGTGCACATATTTACCTGGATAAAAAATAAAATGAACTTACTACTCCCATTCCCCCCAGACCCACTGTCACACTCCTGCAGTTGGGAATGTGATTATGAATTTACTTATTAAAAAGAGGCTCAAAAACTCTGAGTTCCTGGCTGGGGATCACACAGGGAAGTCTACGGAATGAAAGCAGTGACATGCTGCTGGCTGTAGCATGGATCTCTCAACGTGACAATCTTCAAGTCTGACCAGAGATGGCACCTGGAAGCCAACAACTTCGGTGAAACTTGTCTTGTGAAAGTAGCTTTTATAGAGACAGCAAGATTTAAAAAAATGCTTATAAAATTCTCTCCCAGTCAAATTTGTAGACATTACTTTACTAAATATGTTCCAGATTTCATACGACAATTTCAAACAAGGGCATCCAATTCACAATTCAATTTGCACACATTGATAAAAAGTCTATGTGTTTTATCTCATCAATGTTAGTATCATGAGAGACCAAAACACTTGTCCTGTTTTTGCGATAAAACTGTCATCACAATGATTGAACCGTCACACAATGTGTGACTGTGGTTAGTGCTGACATCAGGCCTCTCTGGAAATAAATGCTTGCAGTTTAGAATAGGAAGACGTTTTATGGCAAAGAATTTTGAACTAAAGACAGTGGCATTTTGATTTGGGCTATAAGGAAAATGATGGTGATATTGGAATATGAGACAAAGACTGGTTTTCACCAAAAATAAATTTTTAACCAATTTCTATGAAGACTGGTTCATAATTATTCCACCAGATCCTGTTAGAATACCGTTAACAGGAAAGGTCCAAGATAATTAGTAGAAAGAAGAAAAGAAAAAAAAAAAAAAAAAAAGAGGGGCGACAAACATATTTTTTTCAAGAAGTGTATTTAAAATTAACATGGACTAATAAGGAAATTAGAGTTGTTAGATAAGAGTTTGGATGAATTTTTATCATCTGCAGTACTAGGCATTCGATCCTCACTTCCATAAATAGTAACTTAAATTCTGCCTCTGGCTTATGATATGCATAGAAAGATAAAGGGTTTTTGTTCCTGTGGTTTGTTTGCTTTTCCCAATATCAATTCGAAAGTAGTTTAGCCATTGTCATCTCAATATACAGCACCTATTAATGCCTAGTGGTAGCAAAACAAAGTTAAGGTGAATTTATTGTTCAAGGTAATCTTAAAAGTCAAGTTAAATAATAAAGACAGAAAGCATTCATTATGGTGAGATTAATAAATACCATTCTAGAAGTCAAGCGAACTCCTAATTTTAATTAAAATTTCAATTAAAAACCCTGTAAAACCAAGTGGGTCTGAACAAATACATACACATATAATGAGTCTTTAAAGGGACTCATTAATTTCAAGCACTGGTTGTAATTTCTGCTCTTAACAAGTTTTCCTTTAGAACTACAAACAGCACTTTCAAAAAAAGGTCTCTGAGCTTAAAGGGAAAGTTCCCAGGTAGTAGTGGCTAAAATATACCTAAAATAATAGCTGACTTTAGGGGTTACGGATGCATTAACTCATTACTTCTCACAACAAGAAGGTGAGATAGGCTCAAGGATTATCCTTTACAGCGGAGCAAACCTAAGTGGAACCAAGTTAAACAACTTGCCCATGGCCAATCACATCAACATACTGGCTCCTTCTTGTGGACTTTTTAAATTATTAAGGGAAGAAGCAAAAGTTTCCCCTCGCACTGCCCTGTTTACCCCCATAGTTCTCCTGGCTCCTTGGGAGTCTGTGCTGCCCTGGTGACCTAGAAGTTCACATGTGCTTGTTGGTATTTTAATCTGCCTGTTGATACAATCTGATTGTACATCCCATTCAGGACTGATGCCCAGAATGTGTGAGAGTATTAGGGCAGCACTTTTACTCTGGAACAAGCAGAGCCTGGACTGGGCTGCCAGCCCTGGACTGCTGTTGGCCTTTAGCTGTGGGGTTTTGACAAGTCACTTAACCTTCTGGAACTTCAGTTTCATCACTGATAAATGTAGATGCAAACAACTGCTTTGTAGATAAGTGGTAAGGACTGGGGATGACATATGTAGAAGAGACAAGCCGGAACTGAGGAATGGAGGAGGTATTCTCCCAATGGGGACCTTGAATGATGCCGATAATAGTAACCTGTGTAACCCTGTCTAGTGTCTATTATGGCATTTTTAACAGCCAGACTCTGAAATGCGTTTTGGGTAGTACTATACATAGTGACTACATGACTGACTATCAGATTCTTAATAATACTAAAATAAAAATAATCTGTCTGACAGGTTCTTCAAAGCAATAAAGAGCTTCTATTTTTATGAACAAATGTTATTATTAAGCTCATACTGCAACGATTTTCATAAGGAACAAAAACTTTTGGCATTAGAGAACTATAGGGAACCTGAAATGTTTGTTAACCATCTCAATTTGGGGATGAAGAACTTGGAGCACGAGGAAGTTGTATGACTTCCCCAATGTCTTAATGTTCTTTAGAGGTACAGCCAGAACTGAAACCCAAGTCTCCAAGCTTCCATGCAAAGGTTCTTTTTTATTTGTAAGAAATATCTAAACAGATTACATTAATATTTGAAACTAATAAATTCTATAAATGATTAATGATGCTGGAGGTAAACACAATGATCTTACCTGTAAGAACCATACATAACTTTCTGGCAGTCAATTAACAAAAACTTCTGTTCTAATTTTCCATGAAATTTTGCTCCTGTTTTTGAAAGATAATCTTGGCCTTTTACTGTCCGCACTCGAATATTCTAGAATTACATGTAAATATAAAGTTATAACTAGAAAAGAGATATTTTGAATGCGAAATATATGTCAATATAAAATCTTAGTACCAAAAAAGTATACTTGAAATAATCTTTTTTTGTAAAAAACACATAACAACAAAAAATAGTAAAAGCACATTTTAAAACATCACCCCCCCAAAAAACACCTAAGAAAAAGTCACTAAAAATATAGATGTATCTTAGCATAACATAAACAGGAGGCATTATGTTACATTTATACAGAACGGTTTTATAAACCACCTAGGATCCTATTGTAAGACAGCCTTTCAGGTTATAGTGGCATGATTCCATAATAACTACAATGAAAATCCACACTTTTTTTTAAGAGGCCAAATGTAACTGAAAACACTATGCCTAATGATTGTGATAAGTAACATCTGAATGAAAGAATCACTTGAGTCAGTGGTTTCAAGGTTATATGCATGGAGAAACTGAAGCACTCATTATGACTGAGCAAAGTTAACTCAGAAACTTAAGTGCTCCATCATCAAGAAAAGCATCTTATAGACCATCATGAGAATGTGTGGTTTCAGTCACATTTCAAAAAGTACAAGCATACCCTTCTGCGATTAATCATTATGCTATCTTAAATATATTTCTGTGTGTGTTACATATATGTAGACATAGATACATATTATATACAGATATATTTGGAATAATATAGCTTAAACTTGCCTTAAATTCAACTGAGATAAAAATGGTACACAAAATAATTGAAGAAAAAACAGACATGGAATTCTTACCCTGAGTCGTTGAACTTGACAGCCCTGTTTTTCAGTCATATTTAGGAAATGACTAAAGTTGGACTCATCAAGAAGAATATATACAGATATCCCTCGAGTTGATGCCTCCACTATTTCTTTGAAAATGTCCACATCTGTGAATATATCCATCACTAAAGCAATGACCTATTAAAGATAAAAAGGTAAAACAATTTTAGATACCCAATAGGGAAAGGTTTATAAATTGCTTGCTTCCAGCAATAAGATAAAACAGAAAATAATGAAACACATATTACTTATAAATGTATACACAAATGTGTATGCAGCTTCCTAAAATAGAAGATACAAAAATATATTGAAAATAAACAAGTGACTACATACAGATCTGTAGCACAAAATAATTTCATACTGGCTTTAAATAAAAGGAAATCTGCAGTTTAGTAAGATGCTGAGCAAAGGGTGATTCCAAATTACAGATTGCAAGGGTGCAAGTAGGGTAGCGGGATGGGACAGGTAGATGGAAGGTGGAAACAAGTGTTACATGTTTTTGTGGGAAGCATTTCTAGGGAAAAGCAAGCTCTCTGAAACTAGCTGTCAATAATAAATGTCTTGGCAGTACTGGGACAGAGAAAGAAAATCTTACAGGGGCTCCTGGGTGGTTCGGTCAGTTAGTTGAGCATCCTACTCTTGATTTTGGCTCAGGTCATGATCTCATGGTTCATGTGATTAAACCCTGCACTGGGCTTTGCACTGACAGCACGGAGCTTACTTAGGATTCTCTTTCTCCCTCTCTCTCTGCCCTTCGTCTGCTTGCTCTCTCTCTCAAAATAAATAAATAAACATAAAAAAAAATCTTACAGAAATGGAAACTAGGTAGGAAGGGGCCAAAGCTGAGAAAAGGTATAGGATTTGAAGACTAGAAAATTAAATACATTTGCCTAAAATAAGCTTAACAGACAGAATAAGTGAAAAAAAAAAAAAAAAAGGTCACAAAGGCAGTATGATTAAGAAGATGAACAAAGAGAGAAATTTCTTTAAAAACAGGCCCCTAAAATGGAGACAGTCCAAGTTAACTATTGGCAAGAGAACGATTATTGACTCTGAGAAGCAGTGGGAGTGAAATAATGCCGAAAAAGAGGGGAATCATTCGACTGACCACCTTCTACGCGCTAGAGAAGAACACAAAATCCCTGCCCTTGGTGAAGATTACATTTTAGGTGGGGTAAGAAATCAGGAGCAATAAATATAATAAATAGATAAATTCAGTAATATGCTATCATATGATAAGTTTATTGGGGAAAAAAACAGAATAAGGGAGATCATGAGCCCCTGGAAATTGAGAAGGTTGGGTTTGTGCCTTTCTGGGCAAGTCTCTTTGAGAAAGTGTCCTTTGAGCAGAGACATAAAAAGGAATTGAGTTAGTCATCAACGTGGATATCTTGAGAAACAGTGTTCCAGACAGAGGGTACCAGCAGTGCAAAGGCCCAACATCAGGAGCTTGCCTGGCATATTCAAGAAACAGCAAGTAGACAGCAGAAATGGAATGAAAAATGGAGAGTAATCACAATTCCTTGAAGGTATTATAAAGCCTTCAGCATGCTGTCCTGAATAAGACTGTTAAGCTATTAGAAGCTTTTAAATTGAGGTAGTAATATATCTGATTTATGTTTGAAAGGATTCTTCTGGCTACTGTGTTGATCCTAAGGGTAGGAACTAGGGTAGAAACAGGCAGACCAGCTAGAACTAAAGGAGCAATTTAAGTGAGGGGTGATGTTAGCTAGGAGAAGGATGGTCCTTGTCCTAGTCACCATCAGTGACATCACCATCAAATGGCCTAATGCTGGCCTTTGAGCCACAGGATTTCTGAATGGATTGAGCATAGGATGGGAGAGGAAAGGGGGGAAAGGGGGAGACTCTAAAATGTTTAGCCTCATCCACCTAAAGGACCAAGTTGTCATCAACTGAGAGAAGGAAGAATCCAGCTACACTAAATTTTAGCTAAGTTTGACGGGCCAAGTGGAATACTAATTGGAGAAGTCTAGGCCAGACATGTCAATGGGGTGTCAGTTGTGTAGAGATGACAATTAAATCCAAGTCACCAAGGGAGACTAGATAAATAGAAAGGGAGACCAAGGACTGAGTCCTAAGACAAGGGAAGGAACCAGCAACGGTCACTTCAGTTTTTGTGGAGTGGTAAGAGCAAAAGCCTCACTGTAAGGGGTTTAAGAGGGAATGGGAAGACAGATGCTGGAAATAGCAGGTATGGGCAACTCTTTTTGAGTAATTTGGCTGTAATAAGAAGCATAGAAATGAAGAGGTAGCCATGGGTAAAGCTGGGTCAAGAGGAGTTGTAATTTTTTGTTTTGTTTTAGGGTGAGAGAAATAATAGCATGTCTGTATGCTAATGAAATGCTCCAGTGAAGAGTGAAAATTCATGATGCAAGAGATGGTGGGAGGTGGGTGGGGAAGGAAAGAATTGCTGGAACAATGTCTTTGAGTAGGTAATAAAAGAATCTAATGTAAACATAAAGTAATCAGAGCACAGAGAATAAAGACCAGTAAAAGATCATCCATAACATCAAGACAGAAAACCAACTATGAGGGTGCAGATGCTGGTGGAAAGGCAGGTGTGGTAATGGTGCTATGAAAGATCTCTTGTGAATGCTTCAATTTTTCCCGTGAACTGGGAAGCAAGATCTGGAACTAAGAACACCCTAGATTATGGAAGACATGTTAAAAAATCAAGAAAGAGGTATTAAATAGGATGGTAGGAAAGAGAGTAGACCACAGAAATACAGTTTAATTACAGGGCAGTAATAAGGACTCACCATAAATTTAAAACGAGAACAGTCAGCCTCATGGTGCTTACCCCAGGCTGTATTCTTATACTGACTGCACAGAAAGGAGTAAATCCACCCATCTACACCACAGCCCAGGCCCTTTGCCTGGTCTGTACTACGAATGGGAGGGCATGGAAGAATAAGTAAATAAAATGAGAATAGTCAATGTAGTTGTCAGTTACTCTCCAACTTTAGTCAGCTGCAGGGATACAAACATGGAGCAGGCTAAAAGTTTGATGTAACCTTGGAGGTAGTTGTGGCCATGAGAGTATAAGGAGATTAGATTATAATGGGACTCTCCCTCTCCCTCTCTCTCTGCCCCTGCTTGTTCTCTCTCAAAATAAAAATAAAAAAATAAAAAAATAAACTAGACAGAGGAAAAAGGATGTCATGGATGTGACAGGCAGTAAAATGGCGGTGGGATCAATGAATATGAAGTCTGGCTGGGGTTAAAAACTATTGGGGCGCCTGGGTGGCTCAGTCGGTTGGATGTCTGACTTCAGCTCAGGTCATCTTGCAGTTGGTGGGTTCGAGACCTGCGTCGGGCTCTGTGCTGACAGCTCAGAGCCTGAAGCCTCCTTCAAATTCTGTGTCTCGTCCTCTCTCTGCCCCTCCCATGCTCATGCTGTGTCTTACTCTGTCTCTGAATAATAAATAAATGTAAAAAAAAATTTTTTTAATTAAAAAAAGACCAGTTAACTATTAAAAAATTATTGTTTTTTTTCATGTTGATAGTAATATAATAAAAAAGATAAACATGTATTATCTAAAATATAGTCATTAATATAAACATGAAATGTTACCTTTATTTACTTCACATTACAGTAGATGAGACAAAATTGGCAATGAATTGATAATTGTTGAAAGTGGCTGATAGTACATGAGGGTTCTATATACCACTTTCTATTTTTGGAAGCTTCCACAGCATACAGTTTAGAAAAAGAAACAAATAAAGGAATATTAGATACTAGTAGGTACCAGAGGGAATAAGGCAGAAATATATGTAGAAGTGATAGTCAGATGGGGATACCTGAATTAGGTTATAAAGGAGCTTCATTAAGGGTATGCTATTATCAAGGATATGGCTGGGAGTCAATGGCTGACGTATAGGTAGGACAAGATCATGGGAGGCAAGGAACTGGTCTTTAGAAGGATCTCTTAATATACAGTTGAGACAGGAATAGTATTGAAAAGAGTGATGGAGACCAAGGAACAAAACATGTCAAGAAATGAGAAGGAATGGAAGACACACATGGCAACAAGAGTCGGAATAATGTCATGGACCATTGTGAATGTGTTAGAAGATGAAGAAAACCACGGATAATATGTAAACTTGTTTTTATTTACTCTAATACAGTGTTATAACAAAATACTGGACCGCACCCAAATAACACAAGTTGGTGATATTCTTCAAACTACCTGTGAAACATACTTCAATCAGATATTTTTCTAGGAAGAACAATTTCAATCATTTAAGTAGCCTCACATGACCCCCTTTCTAATTTATGAATGGTAGGAGGTGCCAGAAGAAGGAAACAGATAGTGATAACAACCTCATTCATGTCTTGTGCATATTCTTTATAAAATTAAATATGTGAAAAACCTTTAAATCACATCAAATTAATTAATGCATTTACTATGCAATAACAAGTGGCATGATGATGTAGAACATTGACATAAGGAAAATAAAATGTCCATATTATAAACTTATTTTACATAATAAATTCTAAAAATGTATGTATAGAACAGTCTTTTTTTATTTTTTATTTATTTATTTTTTTCAACGTTTATTTATTTTTGGGACAGAGAGAGACAGAGCATGAACGGGGGAGGGGCAGAGAGAGAGGGAGACACAGAATCCGAAACAGGCTCCAGGCTCTGAGCCATCAGCCCAGAGCCCGACGCGGGGCTCGAACTCACGGACCGTGAGATCTTGACCTGGCTGAAGTCGGACGCTTAACCGACTGCGCCACCCAGGCGCCCCAACAGGCTTTTTTTTAAAGAGAGGAATTTTTCTTAAATAAGGAAATACTATTATGCAACATGGTATTGTTTAAGAAATTAATCAGCACATCTAAAGAATTTATCTTTTATTTGATAGAGTCTCATGTAACAAATTAATTAAGACTTTGGAAATGAACAAAACACATTACCGCGATAAATAAAGGTTTCTGTTTGCAAAAAGTAATTGAAGTCAGTCAGCCAATGGATGATTCTAGCATACTAAATGTAGAACAAATTATAGTCTTTCTTGTGTGACAGATATTACACTGGATCAGGATCCAAGAAACTAGATTACACATCTTTGACAAGCTTATCTGATGTCAACTGAGTCAGGTAGCTTATCAGGACTTCTGGTTTCCTGCACCCTCACTAGATGGAAAATTATAAAAAGTCTACAGAAAATTTCAGCTGTGCCAAGAAAGGCAAAATAAAATGTAGCTCATTTTTTTTTTTTTTTATGGTGGGTATATTCCTGGAAAGGGATAATAATTATAAAGGAAGTATGCCAAACCTGATCTGAAAGTATTAAATTCCCAGTTAGTTACCTAAATCACATCATGCTGTAGAAATGACTATATACAATGAAAGAAATATTATACACCTGATTAGTATAGGGCTTTTCAAAAGGTACATCAATTGACTTTTTAAGTCAATAAAGAAACCAGTCAGTCACATTAATGGTATTTATTAAACCACTGTGATACTATATACTATTTAAATTCTCCTTTTGCTTCTTCACTATTTCCTGTTTTATTCTTACTGAAAAAGTAAACAAATAAATGCATTCATCAGCCACATGAGACTCAGCCCATTTTTAGAAAGAAATCCTGGGTCATTGTTAAGATTTGAGTGAAGGGGCACCTGGGTAGCTCAGCTGGTTAAGCGTCTGACTTCATTCAGCTCAGGTCATGATCTCACATTGCAGTTCATGGGTTAGAGCCATGCATTCGGGTCTGTACTGACAGTTTGTAGCCTGGAGCCTGCTTCAGATTCTGTGTCTCCCTCTTTCTCTGCCCCTCCCCCACATGCACTCTGTCTCTGTCTCAAAAATGAATAAAAGTTAAAAAAAAAAATATGAGTGAAACTTCACATCTTTTAGTAGCTTGAGAACCTGACTCAAGAATGTTGGTTTGCACTTAACCTTTTTCACAGTAGCAGATTCTCTCAAAGTGACCCAGACACTGGAGGTCACACTGAATGAACTTAACATAAACACTGACACTAAATTTCTCATCAGTTCATAATCACGACACAATTTAAGGCCACTCAGGAGATTATATAATCAATTAAGTAATACACTGTAAGAGTAATTCAGAGGAAGAAAAACAAATGCTCCACATGTACATGGTTGTTAGGGGTGGGTACAGGGCAGAAGGAAACAGACTAACAGAGCTTCATGGATAAGCCTTACATATGAGTAAAGGGGCACCTAGGTGGCTTAGTCGGTTGAGCATTTGACCCGATTTCAGCTCAGGTAGTAATCCCACAGTTCCACCGTGAGATCAAGGCCTGCCTTGGGGTCTTTGCTGGGTGTGGAGCCTGCTTAAGATTCTCTCTCCCAGTCCTTCTACCCCTCCCTAAGTTTCAATCAATCAATTAAAAAAAGGTAAAGATTATTTTTAGCCATCCAACCTGGAAGACCAGCATTGCAAAGACAAAGAGGCAAAGATTAGAATGAAAATGATAGTAATATTTTTTTAAATGTTTATTGAATTAGCCTAAAGTTAAACACAAAGGTCATTATTTATGGATATGGAATAAATTTAGTTAGGATTTATATAGGTTATGAAAGGTCTTGTAAATCTGACACTGTTTAGATTTGATATGGAGTGCAATTTAAATCCTGAAAAATTAAATATCTGGCCAAAATAACGTCTTGAGAAAATGAGTCTGATAGCAATATTCATATTGAAAATATCTAAATTCCACTGAGTGATATTGACTGGAGATTATGAAGTCATTATTCTTAGTGTAATGCTCATATCTATAAATGCACTAAAATGCCAAAAAATAAAGGTAAGGCAGAACTTAGCGATAGGATGAAAAGAACTGAAAATTCGAGACAGATTTGATAGAGAATGTTTATCACAATGTTAATGTTCAATACTTGCACTTCCTTAGAAACGTGTTTCACAATCTTTAAATGTTAATTTTGAGCTCCATCTTATTTTTTTCATTGTAAACCATTAGGAAAGAAAGCTATTAGCAATATGTTCTAATATGACCTAGATACTTCATGAAATGTAAGTATACCTTGAGTTAATGTTCTGTAGTCACAGAACTGTCATTATCATCCTCAAAATTGAAAAATTGAATATCATGCCTTTTATGCTTCAAAATACTAAGCACCATTTGAAAGGGTTCGGACTTCCTTGGTAATTGCCTGCATAGATACAGGAGGATTTATTTTTTCTAGAAGAAAAGCAAATAAGGAGTTCAAATTAAAAAAATAAAATAAATGGAGTTCTATAATAGCTATATTTTTAATAAAATTCAACACAATTAGAAAACTTTGAATTGAGTAATAGAAATCAAGAGTAATGATCAGTTAGGGAATATATATTTTTTGAGTCTGTAATATCAAAAGCAATGAGCTAAGTGGATTTCAGAGGAAAGAGAGGCTGATATTAAGAATAAGTGCTTTTGGCCCTTATCCTTCTGCAGCCTAAGTAAAAATGTTCATTTTGTGTAAAATTTCATATATGGTGCACAGTATACTATTGTTTAGTAAGTTACAGCTTTACATTATGAATGCCTACATTATGAATGCAGGTATTTAAGTATCTATACTAATAACTGTTATTAATATATCATTTGCTTGGTCTATCTTAAATTACCTTAGGGAAGTCACTGAAATGATTCTGAATCTCACTGATGTCTATCATACATTAAATACACCAGAGAAGATCTTGCATTTTACTAAGTTCTAAAATTCTATATTTCAACAACTGTTGATTTACTCCCAATTACTCAACCCCTGGGGGAATGTTTGGGTCATATTATGGCTGCAACATAAATTTATAGAACTAGTATACATGTGTGACAACTCCAAACAGACATTGCAAAAATTATTTCCTACATTTTTTACGTTGTATTATATGATTGAAAATACTTCTACACCGTTAAAGAATGTGTCTGTGTTCTCCCAAAATTCGTTTGTTGAAATCCTAATTCCCTGTGTGATGGCATTTGGAGATAGAGACATTGGGAGGTAATTGGGTCACGAGGGCAGAGCCCTTGTGAATGGGTAGGGTGACTTTATCACAAAGATCCCAGAGAGCTCCTTGTACCTACAACCATGTCAGGACAGTGGGAAGACAGTTGCTATAAACCAAGAAGGGAGACCCCAGCAGACACTGAATTGGCCAGCATTTCGATCTTGGACTCCAGAACTGTGAGAAATACACATCTGCTACTTAACCTATGCGGTCTGGGGTATTTTTATGTAGTCAGGATGCATTGAGACAGCTACAGAAATGAATAATTTTAGCAAAGCCTTCTATCAGCTCTATGCAAGTAGGCATCTTTGCTTTTTTTTTTAATGTTTATTTATTTTTGAGAGAGAGAGAGAGAGAGACAGAGCATGAGTGGGGGAGGGGCAGAGAGAGGGGACACAGAATCCAGAGTAGGCTCCAGGCTCTGAGCTGTCAGCACAGTGCCCGATGTGGGGCTCGAACCCACAAACCGTGAGATCATGACCTGAGCCAAAGTCGGATGTTTAACTGACTGAGCCACCCAGGCGCCCCATAGGCATCTTTGCTTTTTAAAATAGCTTTTACCCTAATACCTCAAGAAATCAGAAAGAAAAAAAAGAATTAGAAGCAGGCCTAACCAGCCTGAAAGCAAGTACGAAGAAGAGCCATACTCCTTTCTCTGATTTCAGTTAAGTCCTCTTACATGTTCTCATTTCCCTAGTACTTTCCCTAAAGTGATTCTTCCTGAAATCTGGCCTGGCAAGGGTCTCCTCGCATGAGCTCCCAGAGCTGAGGTGTTGGAGAGTTGGTGATGGTGGGGAAAAAAGAGCCCAGGGCTTCCAAGCCTATATGACCACAATAACAGTCCGCTTGACAAAGCCTAAGCAGAAGCTCCCCCCAGTAATGACACTGGGAGCTGAGACAAGGGGGAGACAGCCCCAAAGCTGGTTCCATTCAACCAGCAAGTTACAATCCCCCCGACTTGGTGCAAAACCCAACTCCATCTGTCAAAAGGATTTTTTTTTTTAATGTTTATTTTTGAGAGAGAGAAAGAAAGGGAGAATGAGTCAGGTATGGGCAGAGAGAGAGAGAGAGAGAGAGACAGACAGACAGACAGACAGAGGGAGACAGAGAGAGAGGAAGACAGAATCCCAAGCAGGTTCCACCCTGTCAGCGCAGAGCCCAATGCAGGGCTCGAACCCAAGAAGCCATGAGATCATGACCTGAGCTGAAACCAAGAGTCAAACGCCGACCCAACTGAGCCACCCAGGTGCCCCAGGAGTGGAAAATTCTTAAAAAATTAACTTATAGTCTTATAAAAACTGTAATTTTAAGTAAAACCTCTATTTAGACTAAAATATATTTAATTATTCTAAGTATTCTATAATTATTGGGTTAGTTAGGTCTTTCTGTAATTAACTCCAAAAACTTGAGTGTATTTACTTTGTTAACTAGCTCCCAAGGTAGGTATAACTGAAACAGATCAGGCGTTTAATTAATTTTTGTGGGGATGAAGTAGCTACATGGTGTCTGCTCTCAAGAAGGGCACCATTTTATAAGAGATTCATTTGTAGAACTATCAATGTGTTATCTGCCGTAATAAAATTATGACCAAACTACTATAAGGGAAAAATTCCTTCTAACTAAGAATTGTATGTCATCGGTACCTGGAGCCTAGTGAGGGAGGTGCCTCCTTAGATCTTGTTAAATAAGGGAATGAGACTACCTTCTAAGAATTAAATGTCATTAAAGAGTGGATCAAAGCACCACTCCAGCATCTGTTAGCAGAGAGACTGAGGTCTGAACAATATGACTACAGCCAAATGAATCTAGATAAATGACAGTAACATAAACAAGAGTAGATGCTTCAACAGAAGAAAATGGCAGTTGGTTGGTAAATTGTGGAATCAGAGTCACAGAGATAAATACTGCCCACGTTCATTTAAGTATTGTCCAGAAGGACAGGGGAATGACCGAAGGCATGAACTTGACCTTTCTGTACTATTGGCCAAGTAGAGTTAGTTTAATAATGGCATCTGAGCCAGATGCATTTCAAATGTCATGTGACAAGTTCCTCTTATTCCAATTTTGTGACCTTCAAGTATATGAGGGCTTACTATGCAAAATGCCACAGGGGGAGAATGAGACAATTAGATAACTAAAATGTGTTAGGACAGTGAGCCCTTAGAACTGGTATTGTTAAAATGGCAATCTGATGACAGACATCATTATTCAAAACTTAGGTTAAAATAAATTTATTTACTTCATTTTATTATAGGGAGAGAGTGCATGAGCAGGGGAGAGGGGCAGAAGGACAGAGAATCTTAAGCAGGCTCCATGCTCAGTGTGGAGCCTGGTGTGGGACTTGATTCCATGAACCCGAGATCATGACCTGAGCAGAACTCGAGTCAGATGCTCAACCGATTGAGCCAGCCAGGCCCCCTCCCCCCCAAAAGAATGTCACTTTAAAGAAATGGATGAGGCTCTTAAGTCTAAGGTCCAGAATTTAGGTCTTGTTAAGTTGACTAAAGTTAACTTCTTTCCTGAGACTCCTGGGAGGTCTTTTTTATTCTGAAACAGAATCATCCATGTGCTTGAAATGGTGTGTATGTGAATTTCTGCAATATAAAGGGGTGTCTGTTATGAAGAAAGGAGTGAAGGGCACTGCAGTCAGAAAGAGAAAGAGGGAAGAAACAGTAAAAATCAAGGTGTGTTAGGAACTTTAAAGAACTGTGCCTCAAGAGGAGGAAGGGTTTCGGTAATGGGAGCTGAATCATAAGGGAGGCTCCGAGGCAAGGCAGCACTAGAGTGGGAACAGCTAGTGATCCAATTCTGCTGAGACATGGAAATCTGCTGAGGAGTTAGCCATAAGGCTAGCAAGACTAGAATGGCCAATTTGGCCCATAATGCAGGGGAAGTCCTTGAAAGCCCATCCAATCACAGATTCCATAAGGCACAAAGGGTTAACAGTTAAAGCTTTATAACCAAAGAATGATGTGAGCAAAACAATACTTGAGAAGATTAATATGTTGGTATATATGGGACGAGTTAGAAACTGGAACACCCACCTGCAGGTTGGGGAGTTAGGGGGGTTTCAATCCTAATGCAGCATAAACGTATAGGATCCCAATGTGGATGGTGAAGCAGGAATAAAAATTAGGGGTGGAGGTAAATTTGCAAAGGATGTTTTGACAAGACTCAGTGGCTGAGGGCTTCAGGAACACAACACAGAGCAGCTAGCCAGGGATCACTAGGGATAAGAGACCTAAATTAAATGCATAATTATTGCACCATTATAAGAAAACTTAAAATTCAAAAGTAGTGTTTCATTTTTGTATGTAAGGAAAGCCCATATGATGTGACAATGTGCCAAAAAGTTGTATTCTTTGACTTTTCTACCTACCTATCGATCCATTCACCAATCTGTCCGTCTATCCATCCATCCACCCACCCACTCATCCATGCTTTGTTCTTTTTTTAATTTTTTTTTTAACCATTGAAACTTCAGCATTAGGCAAACTTGAAAAGCTGGGTGGACACCAAAAGAATAAAATAGGAAAGAAGTGACTTGGCTGATGGTGTAAGATCTCAGTGGTGTTAGAATGGCATGAGGTCGGCACAGGAGGAAAAGTCTGCCTTTGAATTAGGTTATACGAAAGTGCTAAGACCACAGGGAACAGAAAACGGGTGGTAACTGAAAGAAACAACAAATACTTCTCGGTTGCAGGTAAAGTGTTCCTTTAGGTGTGGCCAGGAAGAGCTTAGACCATGGGCTTGCACAGGAATGAAAAAGAGCTGGTGTCAGGAATCCCATAAGAAGTTAAAGGGACATGAAAAGAGTCGGCAATGTAAAGTGAGAGACCAACTATGATTAAAAAAAAAATAAATAAAATAAAATAAAATACACTTCTCATTGACATTTTACCAAGTTTTTGAGAAATTTCCCAGCAATTTTCAACAACTATCAAAGACATTTATGTAATGAACAGGGAAATTTTAATATTGACTGGATATTTAAAAAAAACTTTTTAATGTCTATTTACTTTTTGAGAGAGAGAGAGAGGGAGAGAAAGTGGGGGAGGGGCAGAGACAGAGAGGGAGACACAGAATCCGAAGCAGGCTCCAGGCTCTGCACAATCAGCATAGAGCCTGATGTGGAGCTCAAACCCACAGACTGTGAGATCATGACATGAGCTGAAGTCGGATGCTTAACCAACTGAGCCACCCGGGCGTCCCAATACGCAATGGAAATTTAATAAAATTAATGATTTTTTTTAGGTTTGATAATGTAGTTTTTTAAAAAGCCCTTATGTTTTAGAGAATGAAACTGAAACAATTATAGACATTGTATGTGAATTTATTTTTAACTTAATTCAGCAGCAGTGGCAAATATGGAAGAGGCAAAATTGACAGCAAGTTGATAATTACTGAAAGAGAGTGGTGGGCACAAGAAGTTACATTATATTGTTTTCTCTTTCATGTATGTTTGAAAACTTCCCTAACAAGATAAGCAATCCTGAAACTATCTAGACTTTGACTGGATCCATCTTATCACCTCTCTCTCTTCTTTTTTTCTATGTTTATCTTCTTAGCTCATGTCATCCATGCTAAATTTTCCATTTACTTTTGTGCTCATTCTTCCTAAGTCACTTTTAGAGTTTTCCTTTTCTTCTACAAATGTCTGTCCCTACATATCTATTTGAATCTGGGATCAGCCACTTTCTAGCGGGGTAAACTCCAGAGAGAAAAGTTAATGTAAGCCTCAAATTTCTCATCTATCAAATCAAATAAATAACTCCTATCCTGTAGGGAGTGTTGGGGAAATTAAGATGATGTATATCAAGTTGTTGGCCAGTGGCCCATGATAAAGGATGGTAAGCATCATACGCACATGGCAAAGGATCATTAAATAGTTCTATTATTAAGAAAAAATGCTGGTGATAACACAGCTTGAAGAATAGACATTTTTATTGTATTTGAGCAGAACTTCATAGTTCCTAATTTAACAAGAAGATGAGTAGAGTGTTTCACATTTCTCAATTCATTGTTCTCTTAATTAATAATATTGGCCTTAACCAAAATATTCCTGAATAATTAAAACAACTACCACAAAACTTTCTATTCCTGTTTTAAAAGGCTACATTCTTTATTTGGGCAATAACTATTTCCCTTTAATGTCAACTACAAACAACTAATTAACAGGACACAAAAAATCAAACCTACTTCATGGCAAAAATACCACAAATCCTATTTATTCTACTAATTTCTATTTGAATAAGAACTTAAATATCAAGGAGTTCCATTAAAGGCATGAAATAATTGTGATGGCTTTTGTATTTAATACAATGCATCATTCCAGTGTCTCTACCCTACAGTCAAATTATACTTCATCCCCTGATAATTTAATTCGACTACTCCTCTTTTCTCTATTGGGTAATTTTCACAATACTGACTTCTGTGAATTGTGTAATATTTTTCACTGAGCTTGAAAGTTACAAGATGGCATACCTATGGTATAGGTAACAGGGTTTCTAAAAGCTAGCAGATGTGGACAATAATTTTCAGGAGACCATCAAGCTAATTTGAAAACTTCAGCCACATTACTTGGACCATTTCTTATGTGATCCCTCTCCCACAAACTTCACGTTTCTTAAGCATTTTGAACACCTAATGGCAGTCATTCTATACAAACAAATGATACAGAGACACAAAACAGCAAATGTTTTTTAGTTGCGCTCTAGTAAGAAGACACAGATTTTGTATTTTATTAGCAGCTATTTTAAAGTTTTCAACAATATTATTAAAATCCCATTGTGAATATCTTCACTTTCTCTAAGAAAATTATAAATTATAATCTGTTTGTTTTCCTAAAGTAGTTCATTAGAAGACACTGGTCAGATATCTACATAAAATCCATTTCTGTTTTATTATTTTGCATCTGAAAGTTGAGGTTTTATCAAAATGAGATTGCCATCAGAAGCAGAAATAATCACACTTATTCCAACCATTTTCATTGCATTAAGCCCAAATGTTTTTCATCTGTAAAATTAAGAAAGTTCCATGCCTTTATATATCACTTTGATTGATATTCTATATAAATGTCATTTTAAAAAATAAAATGTGTTCCATATAATACATCCTCAAGCAGTCAGTCAAGCTGTAAATAGAGGAAAAAGGAAAGTCAATGATTAAAGAGGAACAAAATGAGATAAGGACAAAAAACAGAGAAACTATACAAAATATCTCTTGGAATAATACATCAAATTTGTACTTCCATTCTAACAAAAATCAGACTGGAGTTTCAATTTGGGCAAATATTTTTTTTTTTAATTTAAATATGCCTGTAATTTAGGTTTCTTGAGAGGCTTCACTGTTGGAAATAGATCAAACGGCAAAAGAAACTTACACCAGATAGGCATTAAAACATTCAGATAATCAGAGCAGAAGAAAAAAATTATCCAAATCATTAAAATGTAGAGCAATTCAATAAGAAATCCAACCTGAAGCTTTTATTGTTAAGCTAATGAAATGCAGCAGCAAGACTACCAACTGATAAGGGACCCAAAGTACTTTGTCCTCTGAGAAGAGTGTAGAAAAGGGTTATGCAAAATACTCTTGGGGATTTAAATATCCGAAAGAATTCATAATTTAATTAATTTATTAACTCATTCATTTATTCATTTAATTTCAAATCTTTAATTAAATTCTATTTAGTAAATATATAGTGTAATATTGTTTCCAGAAGTAGAATTTAGTGAATTATCACATACACCCAGTGCTCATCACAACAATTGCCCTCCTTAATACCCATCACCCATTTAGCCTATCTCCCTGCCCACCTTCCTGCAACCCTCAGTTTGTTCTCCATCATTAAAAGTATCTTATGGTTTGCTTCCCAATCTCAAGATCTCTCCCTTTGGTTTTCCCTTCATTTTAAGTAACATATTTAGTTTTGAGTTAAAGTACAATTCATGAGGATCTAGAAAAGACTCCCAACTTTACTTCATATATCCAGTTAAAAGATCATCTCACAGTTTTTTTTTAGACTTAATGTTAGATTTGCCCTTTTTTAATTGAACTCAAGCCTTCTAAGTAAAATTTAGGGGCATCTCTTTCAATTCTAGCACCTGGATCAGAAAGTAAACATACCACCAGCAGTTAGCGACATTTTCAGAATATCAAAAAAGTTATACAATATTTGTCTATTATACAAATACACTTTGTCTAATTCTATCCACAGAGTAAAAATTACAAAACAAAACAAAATGAACCAAAAACAGAATAAATAAAGAAAAATAGCAATATTTTCGCAATTATTCCAGGGACAATGGCATTTCCCTTTCATACTGGAGTATGCACATTTTTTACAAAATTGAGATCGTGTTATTCACATAATGCCATATGCTGTATATTGGTCATTATAGAATATTCTCCTATTATACAAACTGTCATAACATCACATGTTCAGAAAAGACAGTTCTCCAAAGGAGTGTGAAGAATGCAGTCTGGACACAGAAGGACCAGTTAGAATTTCACTGCAGAAGTCCAGAAAAGTAATTGGCAAAGAGGATTGTATCTTCAGAGTTCTGGCAGAAAAACAGATTTCCTTCAGAGTTTTAATGTTGAAAAATTTATAAAAAGACTATTTACAGAAATGTGGGCATAATTAAGGGTACCAAGAAGGGAGACGGAAGCCTGGCACTCAAGCAGGGAGTGTGCCAGGCAAAAAACAAAACAAAACAAAACAGAAAATGAACTTTTCTCTGTCCTGTGTTTACTCTCCTGCTGGCATCTCCCAGTGGACACCCAACCCCCAGGAGGAAGGCAGGCAGCAAGGACCCAGGTGATGTGGCCTACTCCAACAGCCTTTGAAAACCAAAGGGCAGAGAAAGGTGGAAAAGAGATCTGACAAGCATGGAGCAAGAGGTGAACAGGCTCACAGATGTAGAACAGAAGCCAGATTTCAGATATTAAGGAAGTAGGTGACAAAAACAACATATGACAGTCAACTGGATGGCAGGGTACATGAGGAGACAATACTTGTGGAAAACTTCCAGATTTCTGGATTGGGTGACTGAGTAGTTGTTATTGTCAATGACAGACACAGGCAGATGGGAGGTTGGAAAAGAACGAGCTTGGTTTCAGGTCCGTCGAGTTTCAGCAATCTATGACACAGTAGGTGCAAACCCTTATAGGCTACTGGTTTTTGGGGTCTGGGATTCAGGAGAAAGCTTCCAATTTCATAGATTCCATTCTGCATTTCAGACTATTTGAAAATAACTTACAGAATCAAATGTGAATTCTTTACAATGGCATTCACCATCTAACTTTTCTTCTTAGTTTCATACGTCACTGCGTATTCCATGCATCCCCCTCTGATGACCATGTTCTTTTTTTTTTTTTTATTTTTTATTTTTTTTTGGACAGAGAGAGAAAGAGCACAACGGGGGGGGGGGGGGAGGGGAGAAGAGAGAGGGAGACACAGAAACTGACGCAGGTTCCAAGCTCTGAGCTGTCAGCACAGAGCCCAACGTGGGGCTTGAACTTACAAACTAGGAGATCATGACCTGAGCCGAAGTCAGATGCTTAACCAACTGAGCCACCCAGGTGCCCCTCTGTGACCATTTTCTCACCCCACCTTTCATATTACACTTGTACAGTTTCTCTTGTCTAAAATCCCCATCTCCCCTTTTCTCTATGAAAATCCTATCTTTCAAACTTTAGTCTACTTGCAGGCCCCTTTCACAAAGCCTTGGCCAATTCCCTGAGCCTAAATTAACCACATCCTAATTCCATATATTCCATCTACAAGCTATTTATACTTTTAGCACAGCATTTATTTCATTCAGCCCTGTCGATTACTTATTACTTTCAAGGGAGTAATAAGCTACCAGAGGATGGGAGGTAAACTTCAATAATTTTTGTGTCCCCATCAATTTACCAATAGAACTCAATAAAATTTATTAAATTTCGACCATTTCTCCAAAGCATCTAGTTATTTTGAAATAGTAAACAAGCAAATATTTTAAATGAATATTTACGTTTCTTCTTTTGAACTCCTCAAAATTCTTGTGATTTTCCAAATAAAGCACTGTCTCAGAAACAACTCATGGTGCTTTTCATTCAAAACTGAGGGAGTTCTGGGAAGGATATGGGTGGAGCCCGTTGACTGCTGTTGTTACTATGTTTACAGCTCTTTGGTTTGTAGGCAATATTTTATGTATGTGCACCTGTATGAAAAAGCTAGAAGCTTTCTAAAGGTTATCTGCCTGCTTTGCAAATACAGTATGTCCTGCAGGTAAGCATGTAAAAAAATGTGGGTCTTAGTAAATTGGGAATAATAACATTTGCACTGTGGAAGGTGTTAATAAGAATCATATTTCTCAAAACAACCCTATGAGTTGGGCTGGACAAGTAGTATCACACACCAATGACACCCATGACATAAAGGTAAAGACCACAGAAACTAAGATATTTACTTAATATCACACAGTGATGAAGTTATGACAAGAACTAATTTTCTTCTAGTTCAGCACTCTAATATTATGCCGTATGACCCCAGTCCTGACTGAATCAGGGGCAAGTGTGCATCCTTGAGGGGGCTCCAGGACATCATCGCCATCTCTTTTGGTAGAATCCAACCTGATCCCAATTGTGTGATTAAATGCTTCATTGATAATAAGAGGGAAAGTATAATTTGATGCAGAGTTGCATTCTTGAAATAAAACTGTACTGTATGTTCTGAATTTTGTTTAAAAACTTCTGACAATCTCCATGTTATTATCACAGAATTAACTATTATTTAATTCTACTTTATCTCTACAATTTATGTAGAGCCATATCTAAAGCCACCATGGGGCAGAAGCCTAGTCTGAGAGGCTCCATTCCAGATGTATATAAACCCATTATGAATGATTTCCCATATATGTCTAAGTTACATGAGATATGAAAATTATAGCTAGATTTTTTTTCTTAAAAAGTATAGCTTGAAAAGTGGTTATTTGAAAAATCTATCTCATTAATTTAAAAATTAAAAGTCAAGGAATCAGGGGGTGCCTGGGTGGCTCAGTCAGTTGAGCGTCTGACTTCGGCTCAGGTCATGATCTCACGGTTCGTGGGTTCGAGCCCCGCATCAGGCTCTGTGCTGACCGCTTGCTCAGAGCCTGGAGCCTGCTTCAGATTCTGTGTCTCCTTCTCTCTTTGCCCCTCCCCCGCTCACACTTTGTCTCACTCTGTTTCTCAAAAATAAATAAATGTAAAAAAAAAAAATTAAGAAAAAAAAGTCAAGGAATCAGAACGAATGATATGCTGGTCCATGCTAAAATTCACAGGATATTTTAATAAGACAGGTTTCGGAATGCTTAAAGGACCTCTTCTCTTTGTGGTAGGACCATATGTTATAAATATTTCTAAAAATGGAAGAACCTCACCTATTTAAAGAGTCAGTACTGCAAAAGTATAAATAGAATGGCACATGAAAGAAACTGCTTCATTTCTAGTAAAGAAATGGAGGGGGAAAAACGGAACGAGGGAATAAGGAATATGAAAGTGAATGAAATCACTGACTACAACTTCTATTAGTAGAATATCTTTTCCCAACATCTTTGCCAGCATTTGCTAGGCATTTTTTTTTTTTTCCATGAAATCCCAAGAAGGCAAAGATCTCTATTTGGTCAACAAACGAGGTAGCAAGTGTCAAGTCCACTTATTTTTTTCTTCCTCTAAATTTTGGTAAAGGAGAACCTTAAATAAGTAATGGTAATTTTTTTAACCCCTGTAGTGGATTTTCTTTCATAATAGGTTCAGTATCACATCTGTTTAATGCCATTCTTTTGACAAACAAACAAACACGTGACTCTGGGGAGCCTTAACGGCTCAGTCAGTTAAGTGCCCAATTCTTGTCATTGGCTCAGGTTGAGATCTTGTGGTTTCATGAGTTTGGGCCCCCAAGGTGGGCTCTGCACTAGTAGTGTGGAACCTGCCTGGGATTCTGCGTGTGTGTGTGCGTGTGTGTCTCACTCTCTCTGTCCCTCCTCCACTCGTGCTATCTCTGTCTCTCTCAAAGTAAATAAA
This sequence comes from Herpailurus yagouaroundi, assembly GCF_014898765.1. NCBI lineage: Eukaryota > Metazoa > Chordata > Mammalia > Carnivora > Felidae > Herpailurus > Herpailurus yagouaroundi. Next base: position 20,728,717 of record NW_024412394.1, on the reverse strand, counting down.
TAAACCTAAAAAATCATATGGTGACTCAAATAAAATATATTATCATAACATTTATGATATTTGGTCTCTTTCCAAGTCATTATACAGAAATGTTAGCTTTAGAAATTGAGATGCCTTTAAAATTTTTATTTCAAGTGTTTATTTATATTCTAGCTAGTTAATATATATAGTAAAACTTGGTTTCGGGTGAGAGTCCTTCAAATTTTAATACATTCTCTGAAATTTGGTCACCCTACAATGTTTAACTGGAGCCCTCCATAGAATAGAAGAAATTCATTCATTGATCAAAGGCTTAAATTAGGTCAATTCTGACCTCTGAAATTCTTTCAAACTCTGAGACTCCGTGCTTCTATTAAAACACACACACACACACACACACACACACACACACACACACACACACATATACACACACAAAACAAAACAAAAAACAACTTTATAAAACACATTCCCCATGAAAGTATTACCAAGACTTCTACTTCCTTGGTCTCATGCTATCAGTAGGCTCCTTATGTTACAAGCTAATGAGATGTTAGGTACAGAAGCTGAACATAAAGATCAAATGAGAACAAAGAGAGTAAGGAACTGAAGAGATACAGCATTTCCTTTATGAGAATGGCTAACATTACTCAAAAATGTTAGCCACAGTGAATGAAACTTTTTACTTCTATATTTTAGCAACATTTTAACAATGCTTTGGAGTTTGATTGTTCTCCATGGTAACATTTCCAAACAATTGAGATCAGTAAATACAATTACACTAAGAAAAATAACACATTCGTAAATATTATTTCACTGAATAAAACAATGATAGGAATAATCTTCTTTAGTCTAATTAAAAGTATAATGACATCTTTAGATAATGACTATACAGCACTAAAGAACCAAAAACAAGAGGCCGGAATATGTTTCCAACATTTGTGTTTTTTATGTTTAACCAGCATTCAAGAAAAGGCACAGGCTAAAAATGGATGCAAGGCACATATTAAAAAGTAGGCTTTTTCCATATAACTGTAATGAGGCTAATATTTGATGGTATTGTTTACTCTAAATACACAGCAATAATAAAATAAAATGGAAATGGGTACTTCATAAAACAGAATGAATTTTAATATAACCAGAAAAGGACATCTAACCAAAAGCATTCATGAATATATATAGGATGAAAGAGATTGCGTAATCACTGCTGTACCCATGGATGGATATTTTACCATGTTGTTATTTAGTCATAATAGTTTACCAAAAATTAAAGATAATTCTTAACAACGTTATATCAAATTTCCATTAAAAAAAATCTATAGCAACTGTGGGAATAGTTAATAACTGGTTTCGACCATACAGTCTATAGTAGAGTTAGATTGAGTTCTAAGTGTAGGAAACACTGATTTTTTTAACTTTAAATTCAGATGATATAATCAGATAAACAGATAAAGTGGCAGCTCAGTTAGGCCCATGTATTACCTATATAGGATCATTGTCACAGGCTCTGGTGCTTTTATCTGTTAATAGTATAAATGACCTAGTTTATTTCTAAACTTAACTAGACATTCTGTAAGTTGTGGTCCTTTTAAAGTTCCACTTAAGTGGAATTTAGATTCTCTGTAGTGATGGAAGAGGATGGTTAGTTGAAGCAAGATTCAGATTCTTCCTTGAGTTCTGTCAGCACAATCGCACATACATGGATGGCTTCATATTGGAACAACGGGGGCACCTGTTTCCCGAGGAGCAGATTGATCCCTGGCACGTGGTCATGATGAGAGCAGCTCTGAGAGGCACAGCTGAAGCCCACAGTGACCTCTAACTGCTCCAAAGCCTTCGATCTTCTCTGCTTACCCTGAGTCCTTTCCTACCCTCTGCCTCTTACCCTCAGGGGAAACAGAAGAGGCTTCACAGTGAGGAAGCAGCAAGACGCGGGCAGGTGCAGCTCCTCCCGATTTCCACCTACTCTATCCCTGCCTTCCACATTGGCTCCTACCTCTGGGGACCGTCCCCAGGCCTTGCCAGAACATCCTTCCTTTTCCTTACAGGTGTCAGTCTTCCCTCCTGTCCCCTCCCTTCTCCTCTTGTCTCTTCCTCCTCTCTCATTTTGTTTCTCTTTTCCCCTTTTTCTCTGTCCCTCGGGATATATTTTTTTCTTTGCTTCTCTTGACCCCATTGGCTTCTCCACAAAGTTAGTTTTTGCCTCCCATTTGGCAACTCTGGCTTGTGTCAGGTTCATGTAGCCCAAGCTAGACTTGGAGTCTTAGTGTTCATGGCTTCACAGCTCTAGTGCGAATGTCGTCTATAGGTTCAGTCTCTGAATCTCTTAATGTCTTAGCAGTCAGAATCTCTTAAGCCCATCCATGAAACAAACACTAATACAACTGAAATGGGCAGAGGTGGGGTTATGTCCATCTGTTTATTTTTTATTTAAAAAAACATTTGGGGGTGTCTGGGTAGCCAGTCAGTTGAGCATCTGGGTCTTGATTTTGGCTGGGGTCATGATCCCAGGGTCCTACAATCTAGCCCCACGTCGGGCTCTGTACTAGGTATGGAGTCTGGTTGGGATTCTCTCTCTCTCTCTCTCTCTCTCTCTCTCTCTCTCTCTCTCTCTCCCCCTCCTTCCCTTTTTTTCTCTCCTTCTCCCTCCCTCTGCCCTCTCTCCCACTCACACACACACTCTCTCTCTCTTTCTCTCTTGCTCTCTAAAAGAAAAAAGAAAAAAACTGTGTACTGAGCTTTCATTCTCTGTCAGACACTGTGAGAGGTATTATTGGTGCAGGAAGGTGGGCAGGGTTCTGTGGATGACTGTTTATCTTAAATTACTTAAGAGTGGGGAGGCAATAATCTGGATAACAACAATACTTAATTTTGGGGCAATACTACTTCTAGATGGAAAGGTAATATCTGTAAATTCACTTGACAGGGTGCCTTAGGACTTTTGGAAGATAATGCTACTCACCACTTTTGAACAAAGTTTGTTTGTTCCGGTGAAGTTGTCGTTATGTGCCTTCCTATCAACATATTTACTGATCATTACTCCTTAACATGATTAAATACCTGAGAAGAACAACTACTTTTTAGAGCCTTTTATAAGAAAAAGAGTCTTTCAATTATAATTTTTAAAAACATTGACTCATTTGGGGCACCTGGGTGGCTCAGTCAGTTAAGCATCTGACTCTTGAATTGCACTAGGGTCATGATCTCACTGTGTGTGAGACAGAGTGTTATGTCAGGTTCTGCGCTGACAGAGCAGGGCCTGCTTGAGAGTGTCTCTCCCTCTCTCCCTCCCCCTCCCCTGCTTGTGCTCCGTCCCTCTCTCTCAAAATAATTGAACTTAAAAAAAATTGACTCATTACTTAATAACTGAACATTGAACAAACGATATGTAAACAAAGACTTTAAGCTATTTGTGATTAGTCACAGGAGCCTTAAAATAAAAAGCAAATATCTTGGCTAAATGGGGTAGGACAATAACAATCTAGGGTGCATGAGGTAATTTTCAGTATAACAAAGAAGTCTTCCCCTAGTCATAGTGAATAAGAGTTGACACTAATTCCTTAGGGAGGAAGAAGTGGGTAGTGCTGTTAGAACCTACTCTATATGTATATGATCTATAAATATGTGGATCACGATTCTAATATTTGCCTGGAAAATAAGATTTGAATATATAGAAAAATTCACAGAAATCTGAGTAACTGTGATATATAACATTTCACTAAAATTAAACAGTATGATACTAACAATATAAAAATAGTAGAAAGGAATGGAGAAAAAATACAGGAAAGAAGAATGAGTAAAAAACCCATTCGAGGTGCTTTTTGATAAGGACGATTATAGAACAGTTGAAAAAGAATGATGTATTACATTAATAGAGCTAGGAAATAAGAAAACAAAGACTAATACTTCTAATAATTAAAGCCAATATACATGGCCAATAAACATAGGAGAAGATGTACAAGACCTCAATAACAGACAGGAGTTCAAATTAAACTAGTTGTTGTGTTTTACCTATCACCATGTCAAAAAACTGAAATGATTGACAACACTCAATGTTGGCAGGTAATGAGAAAAAAAATTTGGTACTCACATGGAAATCTCAGCAGGAGTACAAACTGGAACAATTTTCCTAGATGACAATCTGACAATATTCTTTACAGTTAGTAGGTGAACAAACTATACCCTTTTACCACACCTGACCAACTCTCTGGGCTTAGCCTAAGGGGACACATAACTCAGATGGAGAGATTTATGTACTTGAATGTTTGAAAAAACACTCTTGAAAATTGTTTTTTTTTAATTTTTTTAAGTTTATCTTTATTTATTTTGAGAGAGAGGGGCACACATGCATGAGCAGGGGAGGGGCGGGGGGGGGGGGGGGGGGGGAGAGAGAGAGAGAAAGAGTGCAAGCAAAAATCCCAAGCAGGCACAGAGCCTGATGCAGGGCTCAGCCAGATCCCATGGACTGTGAGATCCTGACCTGAGCGAAATTAAGAGTCAGATGCTCAACTGACTCAGGCATCCAGGGACCCTAGAAAAAATCTGTCTTAATGAGACTTATTTCTGCCTGAGTGAACCATGGGTGACATGTATAAAAGATTTTGGACATCACTAGTGGAATAGTAGGAACAAAATGAAGAGAACAATCTTACTCTTACACAAAGTAAGGGAGTTATTCTGCAGTCCTTTTATCTTAGGACAAACCTGAAAGTATTAAAAATTGTCAAAAACAAGAGAACTATAATTAAGAAGGGCATGTATAGTCTCTCCAATAACCAAGACAAACTGGTTAGAATTCTCAGAAAGATATTATCACAACATGGTTAAAGAATCTCATGAGAGACCTGGACAATTACTACTAATGTGTCCTTAGATAATATGAAATTCCATATGGGGATTAGACTTATAAAATTTCTACTTCTGGAAGTCAGTACATTCAAAAACAATGGAAATATGGTCCAAAATTACTGAAAGTGAATTCAGGATTTTTAGATTCGCATATGCCTCTGAAATAGATATCTAGGGGCATTTGGGGACACTGTCTTCCAATTTTGGAGTCAACATCATGAAACACAATTACTCTGCTATCTCACAACATGCAGTTTGATTTCAGTGTCAGAAACAAAACAGAGAGATACAGGAAACAATGTTTGACCCAAAACGGCAATCCCTTTGCCATGAAATTAGATGAAATAAACAACTATCCTGAAAGTGGTTCAAGCAAATGGTGGCAACATTCACATATTCTGAATGCATATAAAGTCAGTCTTATCCTCCCTAAATAAGAAAGACCCAAGGATGGGAAGACAGCTGACTTCTACAGATTTGGAAAGGAAGGAGAGGGACTCCTGAAAGAAAATGCAGTCTGTCATATTAGCGACTTGCCATACAAATGGCACACCCGTCACTAAACAACATCGACCTGTCAAAGTGCTTAATTACCTCAAATTATTTCTTTATAAAACTGGTTAATAAAAATGATGTCAGTGTAAAATACTGACTTCTCTTCAAAGTCATTCCAAGGTAGAACTTGGTACTACCTCAACAGCATGACTTCAGCCAGCAAATGTTGCCTTTTCTCGGTTTCAATCTGAAGGAAATTATTAAATTATTAAATTATTAAAAATATAAGAACCTACAGGTTATTTTATTAACTACCTTTATCATGGCAATGCTGTGTCACCAAAATATTTTTAAAAGCTTCTTTCAGTGGGTATGTGATGTGTTACATATTCCTTCATAGGACAGGAAATTCTTTAACATAATGGTTTCAGGAAATAAGACCATCACCTCTTTGCCTTATCATAACAGGCTTTTACCACATTTGCTTCAAGAGGAGAAGAATACAAAATTTCTCATAAAGGTGAGCAACCCTGTAAACCTGATACATTTTGCTTACTGACATACTATATTCAGCTAGGTGTTTACCAAATCCCCTAGTCCCGGTTGGTGTTTCCAATCTAGGAAAATGGGGTAAATGTACTAAGAGGAGGGCAACAGATTTCAAGGATAATAGCCTCAACATAAAAGCAGGAGCAATATAAATCATATTCTGAGGCATTTATCATCTTTAACCTTCAGGCTTTTTGTTTTCAGACCATTCAAGAATCCTGGTTTGGCTAGATATATAGACAGATTCCCAGTTTTTTCTACACATGTGTCAATGATAGCTTTTGTTGCCAGCAACTCAGCAAAATTGACTAGTGTCACAGAACAATCATCTTCTATTGAAAAAATTTAAATTCTGACCTATGACTGCATAGGTCTGCATACACAATTAATGTATGCATACACAATGCATGTCTGCATACACAATTAATGTCTGCATACACAATTAATGTTGTTTTGAATGTTGAGTATACCAGTACGTGACATTACTTAGCAGTTACACATGTAGACAGAGTTCTTATGGTCTTGCACCCACATTTCCCAGCCATTCCTACTCAGTAGAATGGGTAGTCTATCATGCCCTTCAGTTTTGGTATCTCTCACTTCTTTACTAATATTTATTTTTACTTATTATGTATTTATTTATTTATTTACTTTTTGAGAAAGAGAGAGCATGTGTGAGTGAGGGAGGGGCAGAGGAGAGGGGGACAGAGTATCTGAAGTGGGCTCTGTGCTGACAGCAGCCAGCCCGATGTGAGGCTTGAACTCATGAACTATGAGACCATGACCTGAGCCTAAGCTGGAAGCTTAACTGACTGAGCCACCCAGGTGCCCCTTCACTTCCTTATTAAAGGAACATACTTGAGGCATGCCACCATTTAGCTACAAGCACAGAGAAAGCCTTTTTTGTCAAGCAGTTTGTTTGCTATGTATATGTTAGAGTGATATGTTCCATATCACTGATATGTCCCTTTTGCTCCCCTCAGTCACCAACATTTACTTGAGTAAGAGAAAAGAACCTGTGGCACTGAAATTATTTTATGAATACTACACTTCTGTCAAGTAAAAGCTGTCATCACACATGGCGATTCCTACTGGGTACAGGAAGAATGAGCAGTTGGAAGAGGCCCCCACAGATTCTGATATGCTGTCACGGTGGGATGAGGTTGGAAATGCCTCATTGTCTTCCAATCCCTCCACCCCACTGAAAGGCAATGATCTAAAGACAGAGAAATTCGGGGCACCTGGGTGGTTCAGTAGGTTGACCTTCCAGCTCTTGGTTTTGGCTCAGGTCGTGATCTCACAGTTGTGTGAGTTTGAGCCTCTCATGGGCTCTGTGCTGACAATGCAGAGTCTGCCTGGGATTGGGATTTTCTCTCTCCCTCTCTACGCCCCTCTGTGCCCCCCACCCCCACTTGTGCTTTCTCAGTCTCTCTCACATAAACTTTAAAAAAAAAGATAAATTCTATGCTCTTGCTTTCAAGTCATGCCTTGTAATAATTTGCATGAGGATACTAAAAGCTGCAAAGCCCATTAAGCTGAAGTATGCTGTAATAATTATTGCATTAATAACTTTATGTACATAATTACATTTTGCACATAAATGTAACTGTCCACAAAATTTTAGCCAATTTTAAATGTGAAACTGCATTGTATAATCATCTGTAAACTATTTATCATGGAATAAATGACATCACGGTATAAAATAAAAAAACCTGTTTCATATACAGGTTTTATTTTTACTTATTTTTTACCTAAATGATTTCATTTTATTAGGATTAAAAAGTGTGCTCTGGGTAACTTGGTCCCTGGAGCTCAACTTATCTTCAGTCACCAATATCCGAGAATGAACACTTGAAAAGCATTCAGTTGAACAATTTCCCTTAGCTGTGAAACTAAGTGGACACTGACAGAACTAAGTAGAGTGCTGAACTATTAGGTATGACAAAAGACAAAATGTGTATTTTGATTCAGGCACAGAGTTGCTGCATTTACTACTATATCCTAAAATCACAGTGTAAAATAATCTTTGTGATTTTTTTTTAATGTTCACTTTTGAGAGAGAGAGAGACAGAGCATGAGTAGGGGAGGGGCAGAGAGAGAGGGGGATGCAGAATCTGAAGTAGGCTGCAGGCTCTGAGCTTGCAGGGTTTGAACCCACAACCGTGAGATCAGGACAGAGCCTGACACAGGGTTTGAACCCACAAACCGTGAGATCATGACCTGAGCTGAAGTCGGACACTCATCCTACTGTGCCACCCAGGTGCCCCTCTTTGCTTGTGATTTTTAAAATACCTAAAAGAGAGATGTCAGGGAAAACCTGCCACTTCTTCTTCCACTAACATAAATGCCGTACATAATAATGTCTGCTTAAAATCTAATAATAAGGCCTTCTTAACGCTGCTTTCTCAACTTATACCACTAATTTTGGATTTCATAACAAATCACAACTTTTGCTATCAATTTTATTTAAGAAACATGCTAGGTATTTACCATGGGCTAGGAATTTTTTAAAGTATACAAGACAAAGGTCCTTTCTCAAGGACTTCAAAGTCTAGTTGGAGAAACAGAGGCATAAACAAAGATGTGAATCACAGCATGAGTAAGAACTACAAAGATGTGCATGGGAGCATGGAAGATAATACTGGACTAAGGTGGGAAGTTCAGGAAATGCTTAGTAGAGAAGACATATTAATTAAAACTTGAAGGTTAAGGAGAAATCAGGAGGAAGGAACACTGCAGGAGAACAGATAAGAGGTTCCCAAAACGATGTAGGCAAGAGACCACGCAAGCCCAAAGTAGAGCAGACGGCACTGGGGACAGAGCAGATAAAACCAATTTGGCATGTGTTGGTGAGAGAATCCACAGGTCTTGATAAAGATTTTAAATGGGAGGAAAGGAAGGTATGTGGGAGAAGGAGGAGTTAAAAACTGATTGCAAGTTTACTATTTTGAATGCACAGTAAGATCGCGATACCATTACCCTACTCAGAACATATAAATACAGTATCTGATTTGAAAGAAGGGTAAAGATAAAGAGTTGAGGAAGTAATAAGTCTGGGGTACATGAGGCACTCAGGAGGAGATGTCCAGAAGACAGTGATTGTGAACTAGTGATCGGCAGCAATTTGTTCTTGCTGCTTTGGTCCCAATTCTCAACAAGTAACAAATGACCTACAAGGCCAGCCATCTCCATGTCTGAGTTTCCACAAAGTATAATGAGAACCCAAACCTGCTTCACACCTGAACACAGCTAGTGATGAGTCTCCAGAGGATTCCTATTATTCCCCCACAGTCTTGGGAGTTGGCAGAGAATTCTTTTCTGAGCTAGAGGCGTCGTGGGAGGAGAAGAGCAACTGAGAGCACCAAGAGGCCAGTTTGAATGTTCCAGAAGCTTCTTGATCATCTCAGGCATTAACTCCCAGGGGATATACAGAGAAAGTTATGTTGGTTCTTTGGAAACGCTACTTAAGAAAAAAACAAACGTAGCTGAACATCCAAAGGGGTAGGAAGATGGTAACTTTAGCCACTCTAAGAAAGGCCAACCTGAGTAGAATAAGGAAAAGTATGTAGGTGATATCCTGATTTTGGAAATGTCTCTTAATACTCGGTAAAAATATATAGTAATTCAGATATTTTTTCTTACTCAGGTCTTCTCTTTGGTACAAATAATTGATTGTTTAACTTGACTGTGCTGTAACACTGAAATCCCTGAAACTTTAAGGTTGGCTGATTTGGAAAATAATACAGGCATTGTTTCTATTTTATACATGCCTAACCCCTATCTGCTGGCCAAAAGCATTGCTGACTGTGAAGGGAGCTGTTCAATTCTTCTGTTAGATAGCTTCATGTTACTTCCATGTCTTTATTCTCACATTATCTTCCTAGTCCAGAAAAAAAGAGTTGCTAAGAAGTTCCAGAATATAAATCTACCACACAGAAGCTTAAACACTCTGACCTGAATTTGACACCTAACTTAGCAGTTAGGTTTTGTGTTCTTTTGCATTTTTCCAGACATCTGCAGAACATTTCAGATGGAAATTATTAGGATTTCTGCCAAAAGTTCTAAGAAAATTTCCTTAACCCTCTGCCCCTATATTCTATTCAGGCAGAATACAATATTATGTAAGTAAATGTCAAAAAGTTTAACTTTATTTAAGCAGCTTTCTATTTATAATATCTAAACTACTGAGAATACAGTGATGTAATCAAGACTTTCACTATTAGCAAGATTATAAATATTATTTTAGATTAACCATGGTACCCAGAGCTGTATCCCATCTGTGGTTTCCCTACTTTCCAGATGTCCTTGTTGTTTTCCGCTGGGCCTCATGGTGGGTTATTGCCACACCAGTGCAGCAGGAGAATTAGCAGGTAAGGCTGTTCCAGGTCTGTTGGAAGGAAGGAAGTAGTCTAAAGGGTCTCAGGGAGAGGACATGGGAAGGAACGGATGCAGTGTTAAGTAGAAAAATAAATGAAGTATTAACAACAACACAGAAGACTCACGTGAAAAAAATCCACAGACAACTTTTACTTAAATACTAGGACGGTGTCAAATGTATTTTTATATTATTTTGCATTCCTATTTTTTCCATCTGACCTCGAAGAATCTAGGCTTGACCATAATATTCCATTATGTTTAATTTTTAACAAATATGATTGATTTTTATCAAAGGAGTTCCTTCTAAGGATTTTGGCTAACATATATACACTCAAACCAGGTACATTTTCCTGATAGTTGTAGAAATGTGACTCTAAGCACCAAAAGAATTTTGTTGTTTTTAAGTGAAAAACATTCTTATATATAGAATAATCTTCCCTGACTTGTCAAGCGTAGTAGACTGAAATTAGTTCAAATCTGGAATTATTTAAAGTTACCCTAAGACAATGACAATTTAAAAACTTGTTGATGGTGCCAATCACTGTATTCTAGAGCCTTAACTGCTATGCCCATGGTCCTCTTTTGTATGTTTTGAACAGTTTTTCTCTTGCTATCAAGGTGTCAAACTAACTTTTCCTTTTCTTATTAGTATGGCTCCTTGTATTCTAATTTAATAGTTGTAATCTGATCGAGGCTGGGAAAGATTAGGGAGTTTGTGTGGAAAATAAAGGTAAATAGGTCTGGAGGAGGACCCAGAGTCATGCTGCACCAAAACGTTGTTTTTTGTCCTATATTGGCTGTTTCAGGACTGACACTGATTTCTTGCTTCCTTGCATCATTCTAGCATAAACAGGCAGTCTGTTTCCAAGTCTGGAAAGGTAGCAATTAGGTGTATACTTTCAGTTTAGGCAATCAATAAAGTGTTTTAACCAATGATTTTTACAAATCTGTGCTATATTATTGGTTATATGGGTTTTAAAACCCATTTTTCCTGGGGCATCTGGGTGCCTCAGTCAGTTAGGTCTCGAACTCTTGATTTCAGCTCAGGTCACGATCTCACAGTTCATGAGACTCCGCCCTTGTGTTAGGCTCTGTGCTGACAACATGGAGTCTGCTTGGGATTCTCTCTCTCCCTCTCTCTCTGCCCTCCCCTGCTCATGCAGGGGGTCTCTCTCTCTCTCTCTCAAAATAAAGAAACATTAAAAAAAAAACAAAACACGTTTTCCTAATTTAGTTAAAGTGTCTCTCAATAGAAACAACCATTATACACAATCCATACAACCCACACAAAGTAAAAACTGTGAACATGAACCTTACATGCTTACTTTCAGAATATGTGTTGCCTTGGTATGTGTGTATTAAAACTCTCAGGTGAAACAACTATGTTCGAACACATACTGCTTGTGAAAGTAAAAGCCAGAACCGCAAACTGGCAGATGTATCTGAGGATAGAAAAGATACACAAATATAAAAAGAAACATGCAAGTCTAAAAGAAGTACAAAGACGTGTAATAGATTTTTTTGCAAGGCTAAAATGAGAAGGACTGAAGGGGCCTTGACATCTCTTTACCATCCCAATAATACGCTTGTTCCAGTCAAACCAAAACTTGTTCTCTCCAGCTCAAGAGTGGTCCTTTCTTCAATGGCTCCTTGTAATGCTCATTCTCATTGCTCCAGTACTTGGATATTATTGTCGTTACTGTTTTTCCCACATCCCTTCTGAGTTACAAAGTCTACAACCATACAGTATTTGTAAACCCTCTGGCAATACGTCAGAGACAGGTTCCAGTCTTCGATCTCCTAGGTGTATCAGCTAATAATCCTGGTCAAATGACTTAACTTCCTGAAATCTCAGTTTCTTTTTCTGAAAAATGGGAACATAAAACACCCCTCCAGTGTTTTCAAGGATTAAATGAAATACTCTTTTAGGCACGTGGCACCATACCTAGCACATAGTAAAAGCTAATTTGATAGATTCAAAGTCAGGCAGCCTGGATCCAGAGCCCATGCTCAAAACCATTGCCTTGAGCTGCCACATATACTTGTATATTTGGAGGCTTTTCTCTGAAAGGTATAATACCAGATTTGTCCCTGCTGATTTCTAAGCCTTTTCTGGCCAAACAAAGCCACTCTCCACTAGAATCCTAAATTCCAAGGGCTGTATCCTTGCCAATATGTCATCTACTAAAACTTCAGGAAGAAGCTTTGTGTTATATTCCAGTCAAAAACAAAAATGTTAATTCTAATAACAGATGGTTGAGGACAAACCCCTGTAGAGTTCTGTGTGTTAGGTTCCCTAAGATGACACATATTCTTAATTAAAATCACTTCAAGTATGTTCTCTCAAATATAGGACACCTGCATAAACCAGACTATATCTGTGTTTTTTATTGGCAGACATCACACACATATGTTAAGTTGCACAAAGTAGCTTGTATCTCCCCAACTTACCTAGGAGACTGTCATCCTAAACAAAATCAAGAGAATCATCAGAAACCAATAGACTATGTGTACCATCTGACCACTATTCTATGAGGAAAAAAAAAATGGTGCTAGGACTTGGGAGTTTGCAAGCTGTTGGTAGATCCATTGCTTCCTGAGTTTAGATATGGAATGTTCGGGACAGCCATTTAAAGCAACGGACACCACAGTCATGGAAAGCCACTGGCTGCATATACTACAGAATTAATGTGATTAGGGAGCAAAAGACATACTGTTAAATATGAGCCTAGAAAGAACTCTTCTCCCTCACCCTTAAACTAACCCTCTACAAATATAAATGTCCAAATTGAAAAGAAGAGTTTTCTTCATGAAATAATTAAAGAGTACTGTTCTCTGACCACCATAAAACATACTGATTCAGGTTAAAATAAGATGACAAAAAACCAATTATACTTTAGCACTTGTAACACTTCAAGTGATTAGATTGTCAAATCACTTCTAAAATGGAGAAGTAGGAAGACTATAGTCATAAAATATTGAGGCGTCACACATAAAAATGTCCATTATAAAGTACTCTTTGAGATTCCTTTTTATATTTCTCTGCTTATAAATGTTATCAAAGGAGAATTTTTGGTGCTAAACTTTTGAAGGTTTTTTATAAAAAAGAATCACTTCCCATCTATATCACTTTGTTCAAGTATTCAATCTTAGATTTAATTTAGAAATTGGCTCTTTATGTAACTTGTAACTTGATTTACTAGAATCACAACATTTTAATTGGTTCATGGGTGTTGACATACAACATAACTGGAAATATAAAAAACTTAAGATGCTGAGACCATCTTTTAAGAACTTCCAGGTGATAGTAAGCATTTACATCTAGAATCTCCCAGGACGTAAAGTGTTAAGTTACTGAAGTGATAAAGAAATTTGGCTCCTATATTCACATAGTTATTAGACAGCTCACACTTGTAAAGCAATTTGCCCTAACACACCAAAGTATAAAGTTTATTGACAAATAATTACAATACAAATAGACAGTGGCAAGGAACATGTCAGTGGTATAAATGAAGAGAATTCTAAGGAGGAATCTCATCTCACCAGTAGAGATCAGGCTTCCTGTATTAGTTACCTATCCCTGCATAGCAAATTGCCCCCCAAATTCAGTGGCTTAAAATAACAAACATTTATTATCGCACCGTTTTATGTGAGAGAAAAATTTGAGAGAAGCGTAACTAGATAGTTCTGACTCAGAGTCGAGGTTGTGGTCATCTGGAATTGGCTGGGAAGTAGTATCTTGCTCCCAAGAGGCTTTATTTATAAACAGGCCTGTTGGTATGAGGTCTTATTTCCTCACCCATGGGCTTCCCCATGGTGTCCTCAAGTCACAGAAGCTGGCTTCCCCAGAGAAAGTAATTAAAAGAGAGTAAGGAATAAGCATTATGTCTCTTATAATCTGGTCAAACCATCACTTCTGCTATGCTCTTTTCATCACAAGGGAGTCACTAAGTCCATTCTACACAGAACTGGAGGTGTAAGATGAGAGAGAGATGAATGAAATGTGATGCCAAAGTATTTGGGCCTCGGTGTCAGAACGCGATGACACCTTTCCCAGAGAGAAGATAGCAGGGAGAGTACAGTGACGCTCAGAAGCTTCTAGCTGCTATTGTGGACACATTGAGTGTGAAAGTTCCGTGGGCCAAGGAGGTAAAGATGCTGAACTGTCAGCTAGAATGAAAGGCCAGCGTTCAGAAGACAGGCCACATCAGACTTGTAAACAGCACTGGTGGCTGAAGGTGTGGAAGTTGAAAGCAGCACTAAGGAATAAAATGCAGAGAGAGGACAGACATGAGCACAAAAACCTCTTCAACATTCACTTCCAGGAAACATTAAGAAACAATGGTTACAAGTACCGGAAAAGAATGAAGAGAGAATTATCTCAGAAACTGGTGGCAAGAGAATTAAGAGTGGACACTACTGACAGTAAAACAGAAGAAACTGAGGGTTATTAAAAGGTTGCCAGGGGCGCCTGGGTGGCTCAGTCGGTTAAGTGTCCGACTTCGGCTCAGGTTATGATCTCACAGTCCGTGAGTTTGAGCCCCGCGTCGGGCTCTGTGCGGACAGCTCAGAGCCTGGAGCCTGTTTCAGATTCTGTGTCTCCCTCTCTCTGACCCTCCCCCGTTCATGCTCTGTCTCTCTCTGTCTCAAAAATAAATAAACGTTAAAAAAAAAAAAATTAAAAAAAAAAAAAAGGTTGCCAGTGTGTCTCAGGGGACAACAGTGACATATAAGGCACCAGGTTTGGAGAAGAATGAAACAGAAATCCAGACTGCAGAAATGGGAGGAAAGAAAAATAAGGAAATACACTTGATGGAAACTATTTCTTAAGGAAGTATAATGCTTAAAAAGTATGAGATAAAAAATGGTAGAAGATAGCAGGATGGAGGCAAGTTTTGTTTTGTTTTTGGTTTTTTTTTTCCAAAAAAAAAAAAAAACACCCAAAAAATGGGCGCCTAGGTGGCTCAGTCGGTTGAGCATCCGACTTCAGCTCAAGTGATGATCTGACGGCTTGAGAGTTCGAGCCCCGCGTTGGGCTCTGTGCTGACAGCTCAGAGCCTGGAACCTGCTTAGGATTCTGTGTCTCCTTCTCTCTCTACCCCTCTCCCACTCATGCTCTGTATCTCTCTTCTCAAAAATAAATAAAAATATTTTTAAAAATTAAAAAAAAAAAGACAGCCAAATGACACATGAAAAGATGTTCAATATCACTCATCATCAAGGAAATGAAAACCAAAACCACAATGAGATATCACCTCACATCTGTTAGAA
Source organism: Herpailurus yagouaroundi (assembly GCF_014898765.1). Classification (NCBI taxonomy): domain Eukaryota; kingdom Metazoa; phylum Chordata; class Mammalia; order Carnivora; family Felidae; genus Herpailurus; species Herpailurus yagouaroundi. The sequence goes on along the minus strand of NW_024412394.1, from coordinate 20,713,198 downwards.
TGGCTAGAATCAAAAAGACAAGAAATAACAAGTGTTGGCAAGGATGTGGAGAAAAAGGAACCTTCGTGTACTCTTGGTGGAAATGTAAATTGGTATTATCACTGTGGAAAACAGTATGGAGGTTCCTCAAAAAAATAAAAATAGAAATACCATATGATCCAATCATTCCAATACTGGGTGTTTATCCAAAGAAAATGGCAACACTAATTTGAAAAGATATATGCACCCCTATATTTTTGGCAGCATTATTTACAATAGCCACGTATAAGGTGAATGGATAAAGAAAATGTGAGATATGATATATATATATGTTATATAATTATTATAGATGTATAATTATATATTATATGTATAATAATTATATATATAAAATATATATTATATATAATCTATGTTATTCTATATATATATTAGATATATATTCTATATATATTATTATATAGAATATATAGAATATATAAATTATATGTTATATAATAATTGTATATAATATCTATAATTAAAGATATTATATATATAATATCTATATCTATCTATCTATCTATATATATATATAGAGAGAGAGAGAGAGAGAGAGAAGGGGGGTATTTACTGACCCACAGAAAAAATTGAGATGTTGCCATTTGTGACAACATGGATGCACCTAGAGGATATTATGTCCAGTGAAATAAATTAGAGAAAGACAAATACCATATGAAGTTACCTTTATGTGGAATCTAAGCAACAAAACAAATAGACACAAAGCAGAATCAGACTTATATCAGACCTACAGAGAACAAACTGATGGTTGGGGTGGGGGAATTGGCAAAATGGGTATAACGGGTGTGAGATACAGGTTCCGGTTATGGAATGAACAAGTCACGGGAATAAAAGGCACAGCATAGGGAATGTAGTCAATGATACCACAACAGTGTTGTATGGTGTCAGATGGGAACTCACTTGGGGCGAGCATAGCAAAACATATAAAGTCACTGAATCACCATGTTGTACACCTGAAACTAATCTAACATCAACTAGAGTAACAAACAAACAAAAAAATCAAAGGAATAGAATTGCAGGGGTGGGGGTCAAGATCACAGATTTTTCTTTTTCCTCTGAAGAAAACAGATCAGAAGAGAGGGTAGCATTTGAGGCGAAAAAGCTGAAAATGCAAAGGAATTCACCTGGAAAACGCCCAATTGGGAAGGAAGCTGTGGGGATTTTATCAAAGCAGCCCTTGGCATTCGAGGAGAACAAAGTTGTTCAGGCCAGTTTTAAATGTTAAGCCCCAGGATAAACGTGTAGCTTTTAAAAGTTGTTCTATCACAGTTTCTTCTCAGTAATAGGACTACATGAGTTGAATATATTGTTACATAGATTACAACAACCTGTAGCAGTTTCTTCAGTAGTAACCAGGAGAAAAATGGACCTTTTTTTTTACTTCTGACGTTGGGAGAATTTCACGTGAGTAACACATGAGTGCATTCTTTGGGGCACATTTCCTGAAATATTATTTTTAAATAATTGTTTGGCCTCTCAATTTCTTTGATCTTACCTTTAAAAATAAAACAGTGTGTATGTACACATTTATGTGAAACTAAGTTCTGGGAAATCTGTGACTTTGAGCTCTAGGGATTTTGCTACTGTGAAACTATGTAAATAAATCCTAAAAGCTACACTGATTCAATCAGAATGGGTCTACTTGCACAAAAACATGAAATGGCAGCAAACAGGGCAATCTTTTATTTTAGTAATGAGCCGCATGGTTTTTTAAATTGGATTGTTAACTGAAATAAACTATTTGGAATATAACTCCCAAAGAGAAAAGGTTAGTATACTTGGCTCAATGAATACATTTACTGTTTGAATGTGGCAAATGTTTTTGAAAAAAAAAAGAGGAAATAAACATACACTTGAAAAAAAAATTAATATTGCACTTTCCCAAACTCATGTTTCCTAGAATACAACTGTGAAGAACATAATGCTATAAAATTCTTGTTTTTGGTTTCATTCAAGGTTCTTTGTTTTCATCTACATGTTTTTGTTTAAAAAATAAGCTTAACTGCAACAGTTAAAATAAAGAAGTTTTATATATACACATATATATAATAAGTTATATATATAACACGTATATGTGTGTGTGTGTATATATATACACATATATATACACACACTTATATAAACTTATATGATATATATAAAGTTATATATAAGTTTATATAAAGTTATACATATATAAACTTTATTACTAAACTATATATGTATATGACATTTATGATACATGGAGTTATTTTTTTTAAGGCTTTAAACCTTGGAGAACTTAAATCCTATGAAACTTCCCAAACAGTTAAACATTTGTAAGTGTGTTTCAAGGACTTGCAGGTCTCTAATATTTGAAACATGGGAAACTGGAGGTCTGTACATATACCTTCATAAGTACACATGGATGTCTATTCTTACATAGATAGCATATATGTGCACACATTCTCACATGTATATTTTCAACAGTATTTTATTTTATTTTTTATTTTTTCTAACGTTTATTCATTTTTTCAGAGACAGAGTGAGAGTGGGAGTGGGGCAGGGGCAGAGAGAGAGGGAGACAGAATCCGAAGCAGGCTCCAGGCTCTGAGCTGTCAGCACAGAGCCGGACGTGGGGCTCAAACTCACAAACCACAAGATCATGACCTGAGGCGAAGTTGAACACTTAACTGACGGAGCCACTCAGGCACCCTGTTTTTGAGTAATATTTTAAACAAAATAATTTATCATTTGTAGGTTATACAGACAGAATTTCATTGGGAAAATGCTTAAAATAATGAGTTCTCATGACTTCTACTGCACAGAAAAATGTTGAAAAAGTAAGGCATGAGAAGGAAAAATAAGATACAGGATGGTTTCCTTTTATAAAAATGTTGGAAATGCTCAAAATAAGAGTAAAATAAAACTAGCCTTTAACTGAATGAGTAATACCTGTAGTTTAGTACTAGATATAAATTTTAAATATTTTTTCTAAACATTCAAATAGTGATAGCTTATCATTTGTTTTTATTTTAAGCTCCTTTAATATCTTTTATGTGTATTTTTTTCTTATATTCACATACAGATTTTGTGATACTTAATCATACCAATGCATTCAAAATATAATAAAAGGGACTTCTCTAATATAAGACAATGGTAGCTTTATGGGACCAACTCTCCTACTGGATATAATAAGCTCTGGGAAAAAATAATAAGGGAGCCAGGATATGTGGGGCCAAGATCATAGATGAAAGAGAAATAACAAGGTAAGACAAATTTCTTCTTCCAGTTTTTCATCTAACACTTTTTCACATTTGCCAATTCAGAGCAAGCCACTGATGCCAAACAGTAATTTATGGTGAGGACCTTTCAGCAATCTCATGGGTATAGCGAAAACACACAAACAAAACTGGAGTCCAGTACCACAAAGGTAAAAAGGACTTGACAAACCTCTAATCACGGAGCAAAGGGAATCACAATAAACTGAACTCAAATTCCTTATGGTACTGCCCTTAAGACATTTGCCACATCTTAAATTTTTCACTGAATAAAAGGATGAGAAACCAAAGGGAAACTGATAAGAGGGGGAGAAGTCTTAAAAAACTTTATGAACATCACATTGGAGTTTGGATTCTTCTAGGAAAGAGGCTCCCAGAAGTATTATCCTAGCGGTAAGTGAAAACTGAAGATAGATCACTATTCTACAAGACTAGATCTCAGCCTCATTATATTTCAAGCCCTAGCTGGAAGAAGGGAATCTAACCTTGCTCTAGCTATCAATCCAAAAAAAACTAAATCCTCTCTAAAGGAGATGATCTCTACAATTTTTTATACTAAATATCCAGCATTCAATCAAAAACTCCCAAGCATGTGAGAGGACAGAACCAAATGACCAAACACCAAGAGAAAAATAAATGTAGAAGTAGACCTGCAGGTGATCCAGATATTAGTATTATCATAAACACACTTTAAAATAACTTATTTAGGCATTCAAGAATCATATGACTGAAAAATACCAATTCTAAAATTAAGAACTCAACAGACAAGTTTAAGAGTAAATTATACTTAAATGTAGGATTAGTGACTTAAAGCTAGCTATACAGAAATTAACCAGAATGAAGCAGAGAAAATTATAGAAATTACAAAAATGAATATGAAATTTATATGGGATGTTTTAAATAAAGAAACAAAGATGTATATTATACTTCTAATTAGAATTCCTAAGAGAAGAGGAGAAATAGAGTAAGACAGAAGCAATATTTGAAGAGATGCTAGCTGAGATATTTCCAAAAGAGCAGGAATATTTTAAGATAAAGACTTAAGAAGCTTTAATATGTCCAGGGACACCTGGGTGGCTCAGTCAGTAGAGTGTCTGACTTTGGCTCAGATCATGATCTCATGGTTTGTGAGTTCAAGCCCTGCATCGGGCTCTCTGCTGTAGGGTCTCTGCATAGACCCTGCTTCAGATCCTCTGTCCCTTCTCTCTCTGTGCCTCCCCTGCTTGTTCTCTCTCTCTCTCTCTCTCTCTCTCTCTCTCTCTCAAAAAAAAAAAACCATTAAAAAAAAAAAAAAGAAGCTTTACTATGTCCAAGAGGGAAAAAAATTGAAAAATAAGTACTCATATAGTTACATCATATGAAAGCTACTGAAAATGAGAGGAAAAGAAAATCTTAAATCAGACACAGAAAAAAATACATTATCTTTAAATAAATAACATTAAAGGTCAGTTGACTTTATAATTGAAATGAGTCTGTTAAGGGGCACCTAGGTTGCCTCAGTTGGTTAATCATCCAGACTCTTGATTTCAGCTCAGGTCATGATCTCATGGTTCATGAGCTCGAGCCCCTCAACAGGCTCTGCACTGACAGTACAGAGCATGCTTGAGATTCTCTGTCTCCCTCTCTCTCTCTTTCTGCCCCTCCTCTCTCTCTCTCTCTCCCCCTCCCTCAAATAAAATTAAAAAAAAATCCACAGTAAGTACTATTCATATTTCATGTTATATTTAACATTGTAATGGAAGACATATAGCAATAAAATAAGGTAATCAAAAACTATGAAAATTATATGAGAAAATAAAACTAACATTATTTACAGATATGATGGCATATCTACAAAATTTCCAATCTACTAGATGACTATGTGAATTTATCAAATAAATGGACTCAAGTCAAAATACAAAAAAAAAAAAAATATTTCTATATATTAGCAAAGAAGATAAAAAATTAAAACAAAACCAATTATTTTTAGAGAGAAACAGAGCATGAGTGCATGAATGGGGGAAAGGTGCAGAGGGAGGGAGAGAGAGAGAGAGAGAATCCATGTTGAGTGTGGAGCCTGATGCGGGGCTCGATCCCACAACCCTGGGATCATGACCTAAGCTAAAAACAAGAGTCAGACATTCAACCAACAGAGTCACCCACGTGCCCCAGAACAAAAAAATTTAAGGTATCATTTCTAATAGGATGAAAAATACTAAATAACCCACAAAAAAAACAAACAAATGATGCATGGGAGTTATATACAGAAAACTACAGAATCTCACTGAGAGAAACTAATAACTAAAAAAATGGAAGAACATACCTTGTTCATGGATAGGAAGATTCAATATTGTAAAGCCCAAATCTGTTCAAACTGTTCTATGTAATGTCAATGCAAATCTTAGATCTTTTTTTTTTTTTTGTAATTGACAAGATGGTTTTTAAATTCCTACAGAAGAACAGAGGATTTAGAATAGCAAGGGCAATAATAAAGAAAAATAAAACCAGAGGACTTACACTACTACACAGAGGTGTTTGCTATAAAGGTATGGTAATAACTAAAATACTGTGGTCTTGGCACAAGGAGAGAAAATACATCAACAGAGCAGAGCCCAGAAATATACCACTGTATAAGTGGTTACTTGATTTATAGCAATAACGACATTGCAGTAAAACATGGAAGGGATGATTTGTCAATTAAAGTTGCAGGGTCAACTAGATTTTCATACAAACATTAACTTGAACTCCAACCTCATATCATACACATAAATCAACGCTAGAAGGATCTGTACACCCAAATATAAAAGATAAAACTTCTAACAGCCAACAAATCTTAGGGTAGGCAAATATTTCCCCCAAGAAACACCAAAATAGCTAATCTTAAAAGATTAACAAATTAGGCTACATTAAAATTAAGAACTTTTGTTTATCAAAAAAATACCATTACCAGGGTAAAAAAGTAAACCACAGAAGATATTTGCAATACATGTATCTAACAAGAATTCATATCCAAAAAAGAAAAAAATGTATTACAAATCAATTAAAAAAAAGTAATGCTGTATTGTGACAGGTGGTGACTACACTTACGCTATTGTGCAACATAGAACTACTGAATCAATATGCTATACTCTTGAAACTGATAACACTGTATGCTAATTAAATTTCAATTAAAAAATGAACCTAATCTTAAAAAGAAAACTAGTTTAAAAAAAGGAGAAAGAAAAGAATGAGAATCCCAAGCCCTATGACAGAATGGAGACTATATCTCATCTAAAATCAAAGGACAATTACAAAGGTGACAATATCACAGGAGGTGACTAATCAAAGTCTGGCAAGAGAAATGATCAGGGCTCAAATAAGTAAAATTTAACATGGATTTTTAAAAATTGAATAGGAGACAAAAAGAAAAAAAAAAAAAACTACAGAAAAGGGGGCTCCAAATAGGGTAATAATCATTACAAAATTAAGAAGGAATAAGCTACCATGGAAAGACCAGAAAATGGCAATTCAATAACACCAGAGTTTGTGGCACCTGGGTGGTTCAGTCAGTTAAGTGCCCAACTCTTGATTTCAGCCCAGGTCATGATCTCACAGTTCATGAGTTCGAGCCCCTCATCGGGCTTGATGGTGCAGAGACTGCTTGGGATAATGTCTCCCTCTTTCTCTGCCCCTTCCCTGCTCACTCTCTCTCACTCTCTCTCAAAATAAATAAACATTAAAAAAAAATTTTTTTAGGGGCGACCGTGTGGCTCAGTCGGTTGAGCATCCGACTTTGGCTCAGGTCATGATCTCGCGGTTTGTGAGTTCGAGCCCCGCATCGGGCTCTGTGCTGACAGCTTGGAGCCTGGAGCCTGCTTCAGATTCTGTGTCTCTGTTGTCTCTCTCTGCCCTTCCCCCACTAGTGCTCTGTCTCTCTATCAAAAATAAATAAAATGTAAAAAAATAAATAAAAATAAATATTTTTTTTAATAACACCAGAGTTTAACATGACTAATGGAAGGAGGAAGGAGATAAAGCACAAAGGATTCATGAAGAGCCTCTTTCATATATAAAAAGTCTCATATATGCCATGCTTATTGAGTTGGACTCTATCTGGTAGATCATCAGGGATCAACTATAACAGTACCTGCACAAGTGTGGTTGCATATTCAGTTGGTTTGCATGATAGCAACATGAAATAGTCTTCTAGAGGTAATACTGATGAGTCTATCAGAGGTAATTTGAGCCCTGCCTGGGCCCCCTGCCTGGGCTCAAATATCAGCATTGCCATTTCCTACTTCTAAATCCTAGTGTAAATTATTTAACCTCTTTGTTCCTCACCCCTGAAAGGAGCTGTTGGAAATATGTTAATACATACAAAGAGCCTAGAACACTGACTGGCATATACCACTCAATAAACATTAGATGTCATTAATGTGGCAAAGAAATTTAGTTCTCCTCCCCAGCAGAGAAGCAACAAAATAAAAGTCTGGTAATGGAAATCTAGAAGCTGAATACCATCTGCCCAAATAGTTACCAATCAGTTGAGTGACTGTGGACTTTAAGACTTTCTTAATTTCCAACTGCCCACTTGTCAAAAAGAGTACATAGCCACAAACCCCAGTTCTCTTTTTATTTTTTTTTTCACCAACTGTTCCAGAATTTCAGCAGGCTTCAATATGACTACTACGACACAGACAATGTTTTTTTTTTTTTCCCCATGATTATAGATTTTCTGGTAGCCCCTACTGGATTGATATTTAACGAAATGGCTAAATATCACATTTGCTTTTCACATTTTTTCACTTGTTTAAAATAGTTGTTTGAATTCTTAAGGGGTAAATTGAAAGGTGATTATTAGTAAGAAATTAATACAGACCAAAGGAAAGTTTTGGTTTGTGAAAGAAAATGTATAGTTACTGATGTTTTCTGCTTTTAAAGCTTCACGAATCAACTAATTATTGAGTGTCTAATGATTAGACAGAAACAGTTATGAAGCTTTGTTCTTTCCTAAAGGAATATTACCATGAGATTCTCATCATGTCAGGACTGGTGTTATCAAGGAATGGTAGAAGGGGTGAGGGTGGGTGGGGGTAGCAGGGATCTGGTCTCCCTGCAGCAAGGTCTGCTCTGATGAGGAGCAGTATGTTATCACTGGCATTGTTTACAATTGCCAGCATGTAATAAAAAGCAGACTGTCTTTCAGTGAATCCTGTTTTTAAATTCCCTGGAGATAATGAACTTCCTTATTACCTGCATCCAGGGCAGGCAACTCCCACTGTTGCTGTTTTCTTAAGCCATTGCTTATCAGTACAGGAAATCAATTATTTTATTATGGGAAAAATCCTAAGTGAAAAAAAATAGGAGGCAAATTTTTATACATAATTTCAAGCATGATTTCAAGTATGTTACCTATAAACATTCTATTTCAGAGATCTATATAAGCATTAAAATGCACACACGCGCGCACACACGCGCACACACACACACACACACACACACACACCTGTGTGCCCATGGATTTCTCTATCCATCTATTTACCTTACAGAGAAGAACATTTCTAAATTTTATTTCCTTAACTATTTCCTGTATTCTTCTATGTTTTCTATAAGGAATACCTGTACTCTGATAATAAGAAAAAATATACCATTTTTAAATACATTTATTGATCTAGTAAACTGTGTTTGCCAATAAATATTTTGAAGGTATTTTATTTATATCAAAATTTTTCTGCTTTGAAACTTTAGGAAATACCTCCATAATCTGCTAATACCTAAAAGTAAAAAGGTGGGGGAAAAATTCAGATCCTTTATAATACATAGGTCACTCACATAATGTTCATACACCTACAGCATTTTATCAATATATCTCTATGAATCTGTTAGCACAGCTTCCAAATACTAATACTATAAACCACTTGAAGTGTTTCCTTTTCCATTTATATGACATAACAGTGTCTTACATATAGCAGGGATTCAATAGGTACGTACAGATTTAAATTATGCATATACAGTATCACACTTCCTATAGATACAGAGTGTGAGTGGGGGAGGGGCAGAGAGGGAGGGAGACACACAGAATCCAAAACAGGCTCCAGGCTTCAAGCTGGCAGCATAGAACTTGGGGCTCAAACCACAAACCACAAGATCATGACCTGAGCTGAAGTCTGACACTTAACCGTCTGAGCCCCCAGGTACCCCCAGGTAAAGTTTTTGTCAAAAATACATTTTGACATAAAATCTGTAATTAAGACATTTAAATAGTAGCTTTAAGACACTTTGGGGCACCTGGGTGGCTCAGTCGGCTAAGCGTCCGACTTCGGCTCAGGTCATGATCTCGCGATTCATGAGTTCGAGCCCCGCGTCAGGCTCTGTGCTGACAGCTCAGAGCCTGAAGCCTGCTTCGGATTTTGTGCCTCCCTCTTTCTCTGCCCCTCCCCTGTTCATGCTCTGTCTCTCTCGGTCTCAAAAATAAATAAAACATTAAAAAAATTTTTTTAAAAAAGACACTTCAAAATCACCTTCCCATAGATACAGAATTAAGTAGTTCTATTTTTCTATTCTAGAAGAGAACAGTACATATATTTTCACTTCAGAAAGACATCTTGTTTTATGTTGAATTTTAGTCTGCCTCAAGTTATTGTTAGCCTGTTGGTGAGCATTATCCCAGCATATATTACAAGCTGTTTTATATTTTCCCCTTTGTTTTAACTAACCAACTAAATGTTATGAGGTCCAAGGCCAGGTTTCCTGGCATCACTGACTTACTCAAAAACATTTCATGACTTCCTACCAGCAAATCCACTGAACTGGTTTGAAAGATCTCCACAATTTGAGGTCAATGGACCTCTCCCACCAACCCCTGACTTCCTTTTTTCAAACCTACTCTACTGGCCCCACACTCCCTACTGTCTGAAAATGCCAAATTTATTCACCTAAACAACCAATGAAAAAAGTGACTTCCCAAGGGACATCTTCCCAGCAACTCTCCCTTTCGCTCACCTGACCCAGTATAAGAGAGTGGCTAAATCATTGCCTTTGGGAGGTTCCACTTCTCAGCAGGTTATATAAGCTCCTGGTTTCCCAGGTCAGGGTCAGGAGCCAGCCAGTCTTATCTCTTGCTCCTTATTTATCTACTTCTTTGTATCCTAATCTTATCTAAGTTACTTTCCATCCCTCAACTGTGCCCTCTGGATCAGGACTGATCTCCAAGTCCAGTCTCTCTGTGTTTAGATTCAAATGTGAACCTGAATCTCCACTCAGAGATGTCTGTAGGTCTTGGTGGTGAGGTTACTTGTTAACCATCCTGGGAAAGTGGTGAAAACAGTAACTTTGAGGCCTCTGTAACTTGGTCTCTTTGCTTCCTGATTCCAACTCTCTGATGAGTTATACTGACTTCAAATGACGATGCCATCATTCTAATTGCTCAGGCCAAAAACTTTGGAGTAATTTTGTATTCTTTAACTTATTTCACACCCCTGTCTTTAAAATATATCCAAAAATCTAACCATCACGGCTGCCATCTGACCAACTAAGATATCATCTCACAGTTGAATTATTTTAAAAGCCTCTGATATACTTATTCTTAAGCCCTATAGTCAACTTTCACTAATGCAGCCAGATGTATTCTTTAAAATAGAGCATTTTTGAAAACGACCGTGTCTCTTTTGCTCAAAATTCTCCAGTGGTTCCCCATTTTACATAAAGCATAAACTAAGATCCTCATAATGTCTCATGAGTACCTCCATGTTACTTCTCTAAACTCACCTACTCACCTACTCATCTCCCCTTTGTTTTCTTGGGTCCAGCAGTTGGCACCTTTACTGGCATCCTCTAACAAATAGGAAGCCATGTTCCTGGCCTATAGCTTACCCTGTATCTAGCCTGCTCTGCCCTAAATAGATGGATGGCTCATTTCCTCTTTCCTCAAAAGTCACTTTTTGATGAGGCCTACTCTGAACACCCTATTTAAAATGCAGAAAAACAGCCACCACCACTCTAAATCCTTCTTACCCAACCATATTTGTGTTTTGTTTTCTTTTTCTTCATAGCACTCCTCATTTCTTATGCTTATTATCTACCTCATTTGTATGTAAGCTCCATTCAAAGGCAGGATTTCTTAAGTACTTTACACTCGTATGTATGTACCCATAGAATTTAGAACAGTACCTGACATGCAGTAGGCATTAAATGTTTGCTTGAATGAATGAACATCCTGCCATATTTTTTACCTATAAGGTTGGCCAAAGACTGACCCCTTATAGTTGAAGCCTGAAGGGGCCAAAGGACAACTTCATTATCATACTGCCCTTTTCTCACTTCTTCAGATTTCCCCTGCATTTGAACTCAAGAGAACCCATTTCTTTTTTGTGCCTCCTGATGGAGTCTGCATTCTAGGTGCTACATCTCTTCAAGCTATCATAACCTTCTGTCAATGGCAGGTACGTTATTTTGACTTCTAATAGCAATCCCAGAAAGGCTTTTGTATGTGGTTCATTTAGAAACCAGTGCTTCCACATCTCCACCAATTGGTCTTAATCCTAGACCCTCTCAATCATATCTTCTGATACCTCCATTTAGAAATGGCCTGTCACCACTACTTTCCAATTATGATCACTTTGGATCATTACCACTCTCTAGAGTGATACCTCTCACAAAAAAGCAGATTATCCATCAGTAAAATATAGATGATAAAAAGTACATAATTCACAGGGTGGTTGTGAAGATCAATTTAAGGTAATGCATGTAAAGTGCTTAACACAGTGCCTGACACGTAAGTGCTCAATAAATAATAGCTATTACTGTTACTAGATTACATAACATAAATCCATTACTCAAAATCAGATCCTTGTTTCAGTCCTGATGATAAAAGCCAACAATTTCTTTTGAGATAATTTGAAGAGTAACTCATTTAAAAAAAGAATAATTAATATAAAGGTATACACTATATGATGAATCTGTGGCAACTATAAAAAAGCAGGCAGAATCCTTTATGTACAAAATGTTAATATGGTGTTACAGCCCTTACCATCTCAAAGGCTCCTGCAGGAAACCCCCATTACATTTTACATTTCATTAGAAGGACAGATAAGTAAAGGACAGTTATATCCTCTTATTCTTATGAAAGTTAACTTTTGATAAGATGCCTCAATGTGCACTTCAGGTCCCAGGTTTATCTCATTTAGCCATGAGCAACACTTCACTCATTACATTTCTAGCTTGGTTCTAAAGGGATCTGAGTTTGTAAGATTCTACAATTCTATCCTTTTGGAATTTTGGTGTTATTTAAACATTAGGAAAACTGGTATCTTAGGGACATAATGTGTTATGGTGACCATTAGCTTAGCCACTCCAACAAACTACTAAAAGTGTGTTGTCAGGAAAATATTACACGTTTCAGTAACTACATAAGTATTTGGTTTTTATTTTAATCCTGTGATAGGAAGGAAAATGACTAAACAGAAATGATCATAAAAAATAAGCATCTACTTCAGAGATCCCAGAATACACAGAACCAAATGTTAATAATTGTACTTCAAAGTTCAATACAGATTGTACATACCACATGCAATCCGTACAGGAACTTTCTCATGGATTACTTTGAAGGGGAAAACAACCAGCAAACAAACAAAAAAGTCCCAAACAAACAAACAAAAACAGAGCACCAAAGGGCAATAATTGAGTAGAGAAAACAGTCTTAAAAATATTTCCCCATGGGGCACCTGGGTGGCTCAGTTGGTTAAGCATCGGACTCTTGGTTTCAGCTCAGGTCACGATCTCAGGGTTCCTGAGTTCAAGCCCTTCATTGGGCTCTATGGTGACAGTGCAGAGCCTGCTTGGGATTCTCTATCTCCCTCTCTCTCTCTGCTCCCCCCTGCTCATGCTCACCTTCACTCTCACTCTCTCTCTAAAATATAAACTTATTTTTTCCCCTAATCAGAGAAGTCAAATGCACTTTGAAATAAGTCAAATTTTATATTGTTCCCTTCCAAATATTAATGGAGATAATACGTTAATATATCAAGACAGAGTTTCTGATAAATTTATTACCCCGTTACGTTTTTCTAATTTTTCTTATTAAAAGCTAAGTTCTTTCTTAAGTTGCCAATTTTCAAATGAAAATCTGTTAAAAAATCATGGTGATCTTTAGATTTCACCTGATAACACAGTGTCTGATAAAACATCTAAAAAGACTAATTATGGTAAGCCTTAAATAATATTCCTTATCAATTTTGAATTATATCAGAAATATTCAGCAAGTGATACTATCTCATGAACTCAGTTACTTAAACCAACTTTGACATCAAATGACAGTTCTATAATAAATATAAACTTTAAAAGTTTCAAAATCTTGTTCTTGTTCATAAATATGAAACCCCTGTATAATGCCTTTCTTTAAAAATCTAATAAAATTGGGGTACCTGAATGGCTCAGTCAGCTAAGCATCTGACTCAATTTCAGCCAGGTCATAATCTAATGGTCGTGAGATTGAGCCTTGCGTGGAGCCCTGCACCCAGCTAGGTGTTGGGAGTAGAGCCTACTGAAGACTCTCTCTCTTCCCCTCCCCCCTCGCTCCCACTCTCTCTCTTAAAAAAAAAAAAAATCTAATAAAATTATCACTTTAAAATTCTAGATAAAAATGGAATGATTTCTTTCCCCTTGATCTATAGTAATATGTCCCCCTCTCACCCCACCTCCTTAGGTTTTCACCAAAGCACTATCTCTTTTCAAGGTTTCAGATTTTAGGTGAGAAAGGATAATTTAGAATTTTTTCTTCAACAACTTTCTATAAAAAAAGGATACCTTCTTTGTACATTCTGAAGCTGGCTTCGTATATGTCTTATTTTCAAATATATTTACATTGAGTCAATATTACCTCTTAATCAATATTAAGCAAACATTGGGAAAATGTTGTATTGCTCTACAGCTGATGTGGTATGTATAATCATAATCATTATAATCATTTTAATACCTCAGAGATGGGTTTAAGTCTTTTTAGGAATAACCTTTTCATGAAGAGTTAATAATCCTAGCTGGCATTCCTAGTAACACACTATCTCATTGGATATCAAACTTGGTCAAATGTTGCTCTCACTTTTAAAAAACAAATGCCAAATCACAATGATACAAAAATACAGACTGATTATATATATTATACGTATAATATACATATATAATATACTATATACATATATGTAAAATATATATGTATAATATATAAACACATAAAATATATTATATGTGTATATTATTTAAAAATTATAAAAATATTATACACATATTATATGCATAATATATAATATATACATAAAATAAATAAATATAAATAAAATATATGTAAATATAATACATAATATATAATATATATTACATATATAAAATATATTATATAATATATAATATATATTACATATATAAAATATATTATAATATATATTATATATAAAGTATATATTACATATATATTACATATATAATATATATTATAATATATAATATATAGTATATAAATATATATTATATATTATACATTATACATTATATATTATATATATGTATATAAAATATATTTTTTTTAAATAAAGGCCTGGAATAATGTAGTAAGAGGAGGAGGAGGTGATGGAAAAACGAGGAGGAATCAACAGCACACATACTGTATTACATGCGTGGTATGTGTCATGTTAGACATGTCAACTACTTCATTCCATCCTCACAAGGATCCTGGGGAGTATAAGCATCTCCCTTTCACAGATGGGAAAAATGAAATTTAGATTGGTTATAGTATAATACCTAATACCAACAGCTGTTTGAGTTGAGATTCAAACCAGCCCTAACTGACTCCAAGATTCAGAGTCTTCATACCATTCCATGAACCTCTTAAAGAAGAGCATTATTTAAAGGAAACAATCAATAAAACTAAAAGGCAACTGATGGAATGGGAGAAGATATTTGCAAATGACATCAGATAAAGGGTTAGTACCCAAAATCTATAAAGAACTGACCAAACCCAACACCCAAAATCAAATAATCCAGTGAAGAAATGGGCAGAAGACATGAATAGACACTTTTCCAAAGGAGACATCAAGATGGCCAACTGACACAAGAAAAATTGCTCAACATCACTCATCATCAGGGAAATACAAATCAAAACCATACTGAGACACCACCTCACCCCCGTCAGAAGGGCTAAAATTAACAACTCAGGAAACAACAGATGCTGGCGAGGATGTGGAGAAACGGGGACCCTCTTGCACTGTTGGTGGGAATGCAAACTAGTGCAGCCACTCTGGAAAACAGTGTGGAGACTTCTCAAAAAATTAAAAATAGAACTACCCTATGACCCAGAAATAGCACTACTATGAATTTATCCGAAGGATACAGGAGTGCTGATATATAGGGGCACATGTACCCCCACTGTTTATAGCAGCACTTTCAACAACAGCCAAATTATGGAAAGAGTCTAAATGTCCATCTGATGAGTGGATAAAGAAGATGTGGTTTATATATACAATGGAATGCTACTTGGCAATGTGAATGAATGAAATCCTGCCATTTTTAGCAACATGGATGGAACTGGAGAGTATTATGCTAAGTGAAATAAGTCAATCAGAGAAAGACATCATATGTTTTCACTCATATGTGGAACTTGAGAAACTTAACAGAAGACCATGGGGGAAAGGAAGGGGAAAAAAAAATTATAGAGAGGGAAGGAGGCAAACCATAAGAGACTCTCAAATACACAGAACAAACTGAGGGTTGATGGGGTGGGGCGGGGGGAAAATGGGTGATGGGCATTGAGGAGGGCACCTGTTGGGATGAGCACTGCATGTTGTATGTAAGCAATGAGACATGGGAATCTACCCTCAAAACCAAGAGCACACTGTATACACTGTATGTTAGCCAACTTGACAATAAATTTTATTAAAATCAACTTAGTTTAATTTAATTAAAAAAAAGAATTATTTGAATTTGGGTAATTTAAAGAGAGTAAGAGGGGGAATGAAACAGAGAGAGAGAGAGAGAGAGAGAGAGAGAGAGAGAGAGAACGAGAGAGAGAAGCTGCAGCTTTATGTCTATAAAAGTTTCCAAGTCAACTGAGGAAGCCCGAAACTCGATCTTACAATAAGGTCAGAGTCCCTATATAGTGTCTTCTTTCCTCTCTCCTCTCCCTTAAGTAACTGTGTTAAGGAGCGCCTGGGTCACTCAGTAGATTAAGCGTCTGACTCAGGCCCAGGCCATGACCTCATGGCTCATGAGTTCCAGCCCTGCATCAGGCTCTGTGCTAACAGTGTGGAGCCTGGAGCCTGCTTCAGATTCTGTGTCTCCCTCTCTCTGCCCACCCCCTGCTTGTGCTCTGTCTCTCTCTCTCAAAAAAAAAAAAAAACAAAACAAAAAAAAAAAAAAAACTTAAAAAAAAAATAAGTAACCGTCTTAAAAATTGTATACTTAATATCATCAGAGCTATTACTAATAGTAAGAGAAGGGAGTGAGTGAATGAAATAAGAATGGGGAGTTTGTTTTCTTCCTGTATAGCTCCAGGAGCTTAAAGAGTATTACCATTCAGAGATAGCAATGGTTAGTATAGCAGGGTCTGTGCAATTTTAACAAGATATCTCTCTCTCCCACACATACATACACATATACATACACATACAAGGTTATATTGTTATATTATATTATATATTATATATCATATATCATTCATATATAAACATGTAATGCATTTTATTTAGAGAAGAGGTATTCAAATTAATGTCACAAGATCGAAACATGTCATTAAATCTAAGCAAAACACATTTCCTGGAAATAATTTTGACTCAAATTCAAAGCATGAAAGTATTCACAGTAAGAGTTGTAATAAGAAAGGCAAAGAGGAAAGTCTTAAAAAAATATTGGGAACATTAGGAGAGTGATGATCCTAGCCTAATAAAGGCATTGATAAATAGATCCATATCACTCAGCTGGGCAGGATATGATCACAAAGTCATACAGATGGAAGTGACACACTATGACACAATTAAAATTATTCATATAATGAACTAATTCAGCAAGGAGTATAACATATTGAAATACTCTTGAATTGGTAAGCGCTATCAGAGATGTGGACAAGAATATTAGAATGAAATCTTACCATTTGCAAAATTGTGGATGGAACTAGTGTTTTATGCTAAGTGAAATAAGTCAGAAAAAGACAAATATGTGATTTCACTCATATGTGGAATTTAAGAAACAAAACATATGAATATAGGGGAAGTTAAAAGTAAAATAAGATAAAAACAGAGGAGTGGCAAACCATAAGAGACTGTTGAATACAGAGAACAGAGGGAGGGTTGCAGGAGGGGAGGTACGGGGATGGGCTAAATGGGTGATGGACATTAACAAGGGCACTTGTTGGGATGAGCACTGGATGTTACATGTAAGTGATGAATCACGCAATTCGATTCCTGAAACCAGTACTACACTGTATGCTAACTAACTTGAATTTAAATAAACAACAACAAAACACTAAAAGGCTTTGCTTCATGTCTTTCACTAAATAAATGAGGTTACACTGACTTGTTCAATCTCTAACTAGTTAGTGGTAGACCCCTGATAAAAGAGCCTCTAGTCTAGTACTGCTTTTATAATGCCAGGCAAATCCCAGGAAAAGCCCCATCCTCTGTTCACCTTTCCATTTGTGGCCATGGGCCAATTGGTGGTTAAAGTTTCTAGGCATTACTAATAGCTCCCCAGGCCATAACAGCCACACCCAACAACAGTGAGTCAGGAAGGAACCAAGACTTAAGACAGGCAGTACAGAACACCTCAGGTACTACTCTGCCCTAATTCTCACTAGACTCTTGCTTACGTGTCTTCCTGAGTCCCTATTTCACAAGAGTAAGATTCACACGTCACAGAAGAAGCTAGCCTAGAATAAGAAAACAGATGCAAACAGCATTCTGGTTAAGCATTCACATATCAGGAATTATAACTTTATGAATATCCACCACTGGGTTGGCTGGAAGAAAAATGACTTTAATGAAAGATAGCTTTTTAAAGTAATTAGAGAGGATGCTTTCATAAGAGGTGTTCACAGTAATTAGGAATACACACATATATCATCTTGGGAACACCTCTTGAGAGACAAGTAATTACCTGGGAAAAGTCTTGCTAGACGCTATCAGACTTTATAAAGTCGACCCAAATGTAATTATGGCAAGCGCACAGGGAAAACTAAGAAGGAGTTAGAGAAAAGAGCCAGTAAATGAAAATATGGCCCCCTTAGGGCACAAGTAAGAAGTTACCTATAACTAGATTTTCCCAGAGGAAGATTCTCTAATAAGAAAATAAGCAAAGAAAAAAACAAACAAAAGGAAAAAAAACAAGAAAACAAAACAAAAAAACCTCTTTACAACTTCTAAGTGACAACTGGCAAAAATAAAATGAATAAAAACAAATCTATGGATTTTTAAAATAGTATAAAGAGTATATTCTGCTTATCAAAGTAGAATGATTCAGAGTCTGTGTTACTTTAGATAGAAACAAGAACACATAAATTAGTGAAGTTTAAAAACAAGATACTTCCAGTAAAGATGGATATGATATGGTATCATTTTTATTTCCATTCTCAGGGGACTAGAAAGTTAATTTGGTGGTCACACTTCTAATACTTGGACCTCTAAGAAAAATGCTTTTGGATTCTTTCCATTATTTTAAGATTGTCCCATAATATGACCTTTATTTTCATAATACCTTATGTCAACTGCAAACAGAACACTGAAAATGGACTGAAATTCTTCTCTGAGATCACTTCGTCGGTTCTGCTTTGCTGGTTCCTAACCCTACTTGTTTGGCCTCATATCTCAACAGTTGTATAATGTTGACTACCTAAAGAATCTGCCTGAGAAATGTGAAGGCAAGAAAATTTGTTCTATTCATCAAAATATACATTACTCAAACATTTAATGAAAAAAAAAAATCCTCTTCATAATGCCATGACAATTCATTGAGAGTTATCGAATAAAGAGAATATATCTTCTGAAAACAGTTTGAAAACACGAAGTTGATCCTGAAATCTAAAGAGCTCCCATTCATTCTGAAATTACAAGAAACTAACTTATATCTGCTGAGTAAATGATAGCCATAAAAGCCATAAAAACCACGATTAATCTACAAAGCAATGTGTTCTAATAAGCTTTCACTTTAAAATAATATTTGTTCTTATTTAACAATTTTTTCACAAGACCTTGTCTGGTATGGGCTAAACAGTGTAACATTTTGTAAAAATGGGGTCAATAACTCTTTTCTGAAGTACTTCAAAAATCCTTAAATAGACATTGTGGCACATGAAGATATTTCCAAAAGACTGGAGAAATATACATTACATACATACATAGACCACTTGACCTCGATATTTAATGCATCTGAGTTGAAATTAAAATGTTCTCCAATGCTTGTGGAAAACAAAATAACACAAAACAAAACTCTAAGTTATCTGGTATGATTTATATTCAATTGCTATATACTCAATTTACAAGGTTTAAATAATTCTCTTTGAATTTAGCTTGGATATGTATACACAAAATCAAATACAGGCACAATTCTTTCTTATATCATGACATTTTGACTTTGTGGAAGAGAAGCAGAACATTAGATCACTGTTTTACAGTATGGACTTCAAGATCCTCATCTTGCCATTGCAAGTGGGAATTCCCAGCAGACAATGAGCAAGCAGAGGATATTACTTTTAGAGGCTCACTAAATAAATAGCTGTCACATTAGAAAGAAAAATACAACAGTCATGACTACGTTCAGTTTCCAATGAATGCTAAGCAAAAAACTCATGCTATCTCCTGACTCATTTTGCATCAGAGAAATGCAATGCTCCAAAGGAAACCAGCTGTGGTGTAGGCTGATGAATTCATAACTACTAAGTTTACCGTAATAATATTAATCTTCACTGATGTATCAATTTTCAATTATTATTATAGTTCAAAAATACACTGTCTCCCTAAACAGAAATTAGCAAATGCTATAGTACAAGATATTTGTTATTTTACCTTTATAAGGATTCATCTATATTCTTGACTTTCCTTCTGCTGTTTTACAAAACACAATTGTATAATGTGTCCACAGAGCATAGGATAGTACAGTTTTAAAAATACTCACCCATAGTAAATTGAACTCACAGTCCAATTCATTCAATAAATTTGGACCCCTACCACATACCTGATTTTGTAGCTAATTTTTAGCAAATGGGATAGATTAGTACTTTCTTTAATGTAATACTGCTAAGTTCATGGCTAAAAGTCAGATTGTTTGAATTCAAAAGGTTTGGGGGTGAAAAAAAATCTCCTTACTTTGCAAAGCCTACATTTGACATTAGCCTCAGAACATCATGTCTCCCTGACATGATTGCGAGGCTTTTAGTTGCCTGTCTTGCAAACTACAATGTCATTGTGGATTTCAAGGGTCTTCTATATCTGTACTTCATAAAAGCAAGCTTTTGAAGCATTTCTGGGTCTTGTTGACATGAAATAAAGCCATGCCATGTATGTGTGGATCCTCGGGTTCCTTTTAGGTCACATTTCTATGTTACGTGGTATCAGTAAATAAGAAATAGACACATTATAGCAAAAAATATTAATTCTTTATCCATTCATTTCAAAACTCTAGGCTGAGTTAAACGAACAGCTTAGGAAATTTTGTTATAATCTCAAAATTTTCTCTGATTGTACTGAGTACCTAGAAAATACTCAGTAACTTTTATTTGATTGATTAAAAGAGAATGTCTACAGTTTAATTCAAGCTCTGAAATAGAATTTCTGAGATTTATAAGCCAATATAAATATTTAATAAAGAGCACAGAGGCCCTAAAATGCGAAGCACCTCAGGATCTAACTTCAGAATTTTACATTATCATGTCTGACTTCATACTGTTTCCACAAAAGTGAGGTAATAAATAAGTACATCTATGGTTTATTTAAGAGTATAAACTATATCTACAGCAAGAATTGGGCTCAGTCCTTTTGAGTACAAAACAAATTTCAACTGATTTACGAAAAACACATTAAGGAAAATCGAAGTGCCTTGAACTCAATGTGTCCCATCCCATTCCCAGTCCACGCGGGCAGAAGAAGGTGGATGTACAGTATGAAGAGAAGGAAATCTGCACCTAGAACAGGATCCTAACACCACTGTGTTAAATATACACAAGATATGGGAAGTACAATCCTCCCATGTATTTGTATTCACAGGTATATTTCCTGAGAATCACAGGCATGGTCCAGACGTATAGAGATTCCTTTAACATACATATTTGTTATACTACTTTGATGCTTTTCCACGTTTCATATTTTTCATTTAGAGTGGAATGAGTAAGTCACAGGGATGAAAGGTACAACATAGGAAAGCAGTCAATGGTATTTTAATAGTGTTGTATGGTGACAGATGGTAACTGCACTAGTGGTGATCACCACATAAGGTATAGACTTGGTGAATCACTATGTTGCACACCTGAAACAATGTAACATTGTAAGTCAACTATACTTCAATTTAAAAAAGTTTCACCGAAAAACAATTTCATTTAGAAACAGAAAAGATTACCTTTCTTGCTTCTTTTATCATCTTCCGAATAGTTTCCTTAATTGTAAGTAAGTGTGCTCTTGGTGGATGAAAGAGGAGGTCTATATGGGTACCGCCTAAGAGTCCGGGCATCACATACGGCCAGCCTAAGTCAAGATTTGGAGCTTCCACGTCAGACTCAATGGGCCAGTAAGTCCCTGAAGATGAGGTATCATCATAGGAGTTATCAGTACCATATGCTGTACTTTGTGCAACTTTCTGGACATTTTTCAAAATGTAATTAATTTCTTCTTCAGCTAGAAAGTCTGACACTCGTTCCTTGGCAAGAAATTCTTGGTATGCTTCTAACCCATGTTCGATCAGTGCATCAATGGCTACTCGATACCATTCCTTGTAGTGAGGCTCAATGTAATTGTCTGATTTACACTCATCATTCAGTGAGGACAACATTGACGAGGTTTCCATGCTCGCGAGCGTTTGACAACCAGCACCTTCAAACACTTTCAAATGTCCATTTGTGCAGTAACGAGAGGTATGTGGGTGCTTAAAAAGAAAGAAATGAAGATCAGTTAGAATTCTGTAATGAAATGTTTTATGACCCACATCAATCATTATTTTTACATTTACTCATTTCCACTACCAGTAGCTCAATAGGACATACATTGTCACGACCAAAGTGGCATTAATTGCACCATAATTCACAGATGTATTACAAATGAGCTAAACAGATTTCCATTTATTTATTTATTTATTTATTAACATTTATTCATTTTTGAGAGTGAGAGAGACAGAGTGTGAGTGGGGGAGAAGCAGAGAAGAGTGGAAGGCACAGAATCAGAAGCAGGCTCCAGGCTCTGAGCTGTCAGCATAGAGCCCCACGCAGGGCTCGAACCCATGAACTGCAAGATCATGAACTGATCTGAAGTTGGATGCTTAACCAACTGGGCCACCCAGGCACCCCCAGATTTCCTTTTATAGGCCACTAGTTGATTACTCTTTTCCAAGGTACCTTTACTTTCAATTTCTCACCTAAGGAAATACACCTTCTTTTCAATGACATCCAGAAAGATCACCCTTCTTAACTTTAATCTGGGACTACATATGGTCGTTTGTTTCTAAAAGTTTTCTTATTTTGGTTTTACAATTTTTTTTAATAGAATACAATCAGTACCTGTCCATCCATTAATAGAAGCTTTTACTAAGTACCTGTTATGCATATAATCCCATACTAAAAATATAAAAAGCATGAAACACTTGCCTTCCAGAAATGTATGAGTTAGCTGAAGAGGCAAAATGAAACATACACACAAATCTATTATCACTTTGAACAAAGCCATATATTGTTAAGGACCAAAATGAGTACTGCTTGTAGTCAATGCTTTCACATAAAAACAAGTAGATATCAATGTGGAATAAACAAGCCATGGATAGCCCTGTGCAGGATGCAGGCTTCAGGTGAACCTGGGGTGATGAGTAAGAATATGATCAGGCAGCAAGAAGGAGCATTTTAATCCCACACAAGAGTGAAAAACGTAACAAAAGCACAGAACAGGCATGAGCTTGGTATATTCATGAGCTAGTTAAAAAAAAAAAAAAAAAAAAAAAAGTTGGTCTGCTGGAAAAGTATGCTCCTTTCACTAGGAGATAAATTTGAATAGACACGATGCAGCCAGGTGGAGGGACACAGATTTCTGCGATTCAATAAAACCAGTGTTTAAAACAGTTAGTCTGGCAGTATTAGGGACTTGAGGAGAGACAACTAGCTAGGTCTTTCAGTGTTCAAACACCCAGTGAAGAAGTGACAATATTTCTGAGCTGATTCAAAGTAAGAACTCCTGAGATTACATGCTTTAACAGCATTTAGGTGATAAAGAAATTTAAGATATCAAAGATAATTCAGGGATTTCTCTTAGGAATCCAAATCTGCCTAACCAAGCTCATACCCCAGCCCTCTCAATGCTCACAAACTGTCATTCATTCACTGCATAAGATACCTAACTAGACTTTATCTCAAATAAGGGCCTTTCCAATCTTTTGAAGCCATGCTCTCCATTGTGCAGATTCAAACAAAATAAAGTTCTATGATGTGCTACAAGCACTAAAGGGCTAATTTGACCAAAAACATCTTTGTTAAGGGCCCTGTCTTAATTTAAAATTCTCCACTTAACCCAGCCTTTTCAGACTCAGGACTACCGAAACTCAAATCTGATTTGGGAGGATAACCCATAAAGCCATAACCATTTATTAACTCCTTAGCTCAAAAGACATAACAAGTCACTAATCAGAGAGACAGTTGTGAAGGAATGGAAAATAGTGCCACAAGTTTTGCTTAAAGGGTGGAGGGATCAGAAAATAATCAACACAAAGGCAGAACTAAAGAAGAAAGAAGATTATAGGGTCCACTTGGCTCTTTTAGTGGAGACAATCCTGTCCCCTAGGCTCAAAATTTTTACCAACAAAGCCTAAAAGGATAGAAAACCTAAAGGTTAAATCTGATACAAGAAAAAAAAAAAAAAAAGAACATGTTTACGCTACTGGCATGTGGTACATAGAGGCCAGGGATAATGTTAAACATACTTCTTGGATACACAGGACGGCCACCTGCATTAAAAGATTATGTGGCCCAAAATGTCAATGGTGCCAAGGTTGAGAAATCTTCATCAAGCTGCTCGCTTAATGTGCCTGGTATCACACTACGAATTTATGACCTTTCTGATGTTCATTAAGGTTCTTTCCTGTACATACTAGGCTCATTTTTAACAAAAAAATAGGCTTTTATTTTCTTCATAGAATCAATCCATTTGATTAAAGTGTATTTCCCTAAGGTTTAGTGAGTTGTGGTTTTCATTTGACAATTCCAGTCCATGAAGGGACAGGCATCCAGTGATCACATGAAAATTACATCTATTATTTGTAATTGTTTAAGATAGTAGTTAACTACTGGTTTGTAACAATTTTAAATTTCCTTAGCACTTATTTCCTAAAGTTTTTAATTTAACTTTTGAATTCCTGTAATGTGATGGTAAACACTATAATTATCTACTTGGAAGTTAAAATGAATAACAATGCTTGAAAACACTGTATTGATTTCTGAGCTTTACCTACGTAAATATATACTCTGCAACTACAAAAAATTCATTCTTCAGCTATGGGTAAACTGAGAAATCATAGAGATCAAAAGGACCATGAAAGCAAAATAAAACCATAAAGACACAGATGAAAAGTTAATTATGAGGGGAAAAAAAAACAAATGAAGATTTAAAAAAAAAAAGGAAAACATTGTGGGACTAATTAAATAGGAATGCCAGATACAATGCAGAAAAAGACATCATAGAAAAAATGCAACAGCTAAGAGCACTGAAATTGAGTTATTATGTAAAAGAATTAAGATAAAAAAAAAATATGCTTGGGGCACCTGGGTGGCTCAGTCAGTTAAGCCTCTGACTCTTAAATTTCAGCTCAGCTCATAACCTCACAGTTTGTGAGATCGAGCCTCATGTCTGGCTCTGTGCTGACAACGTGGAGCCTGCTTAGGATTCTCTCTCCCTCTCTCTCTTTCTGCCCCTTTCCCGCTTGCACATGGGCACACTTTCTCTTCTCTCTCAAAATAAATAAACATGAAAAAAATTTTTAAATAAAATAAAAATATGCTTGATGTTGTCTTGCTAGAGAAGCTATGCTTTCTAACCACTGTCTAGAGATACACAATAATCACAAAAGCTGTATACAAGGGATAATTGTGAGGAACCATTTATAAACAAATTTTAAGGGAAGATAGTAAGGTAATGGCACTTGCATAAATGGGTACTGCAATAAAATAGCACTTGTATTTAGTTGTAGACTTAATACGGCACTCTCAGGAGTTTAATCACTGAACATTTTAAGAGTTTAATTTGAGGACAAAATTAATTGGGTATGTCTTTAAACATGCAAAGGTGTATTATTTTATTAATAACCATTAAAACTCCTAGAAACTATATAAACATATGTAATAGAGTTAATGAGTAGAGAAAAATAAAATTTCACCATGATATAAAAGCTAAACGGATCAGTAAGCTCACATGCTAGTTAAGTGACTCATTCCAAAAAAAACAAGCTTATAAAATATGGGATTCAAAACCATGCCTCAAAAGCATTACAAATTCATTTGATACTGAATCTTTGGTATCATTCATGGAAAGTATAAATTCCAAATGTTAAATCTGTAAATACAAAGGACATAAAACAAGATAGTGAACACTAGACTTCAATTCATGGGCTACTCTGGAAAACATTTCAGTAGTTTCACTATAAAATTAAATATGTAAATGGCATACTTGTTTATGGTTTCTGATCTGAGAAGATTCATTGGGAGAGACTTGTGAAATAACAGGTCAATGGAAAAATGCTCCAAGGAGAAATTATAACTTCCTTAGATCACAAATAGTCCAAGGTTATGATTAGCAATGTGCAAGCAGGTGACCCAAAGTCAAGACTTTGAAACCCATACAAAAAGGGGAGTGCCTGAGGGGCTCAGTTGGTTAAGTGTCCCAACTCTTGATTTTGGCTCAGGTTTTGATCTCATGGTTTGTGGATGCATGCCTCCTGCTGGGCTACGCACTGAGAGTGCATAGCCTGCTTGAGATTCTCTCCCTCTTCCTCTCCCTCTCTCTCTGCCCCTCTCTTGCTCCTGTGCTCTCTCTCCCTCTCTCAAAATAAACAAACTTAAAAAACTACAAAAAGGATCACAGCCGCTGTCGTCTCTGAGGTCCACTTTCCAACTTCTGTCTTAGGCTGTTTCTATTCAACTACTGAATGCTTTTATGGGTTAAATATGTCCCCCAACAAAGTAGGTTGAAGTCGAAGGCCTTGGTCTCAGTGGAATGTGATCTAATTTGGAAATAGGGTCTTCTTTGCAAATGTAATCAAGTTAAGATGAGATCATATTTAATTAGGGTGGGGCCTAACCCAATATGACTGGTGCCCTTACAAGGAGAGTGACACAAACAAATAATCAGGGAGAATTCCAAGTGACTACAGAAGCAGAGACTGAAACGCTGAGGATTACTGGCAACACTAGAGCTGAGAGTAAGGCATGGAACAGATTCTTCCCTAGAACCTTAAGAGAGAACACTGTCCTAGTAACACCTTGATTTGGAACTGTTAGCCTCCAGAATGATGAGAAAGTAAATCCCATTGTTTTAAGCCAAAATTTGTGATATTTTGTTATAGTGGCACCAAGAAGCTAATACAAATGCATATAAAAATCATCTTTATTTTTAAACCTTAAAAATTTTAAATAGAGATACTTAAGAAATTTTAAAAAAATAATTTACCATCCAGAAATGATTTCAAGCACTTTTTTTTCTAGCTTATGTGATGATATAAAACTAGGTCTCTGACACACTTTAAGGTTGAACAAATTTATTAAAGAACATTTGATAGTCTTTCAAATATTGACAAAAAAGCTTGATCAACCTTTTTTTGGGGAGGGGATAACTGACTTTATATGTCAAAATACCTACCTAGAGAATATGAGAAAATGCTTCATTAAAGAGTATTTCAGAACACCTCTGCTTTATAAAATCATAATCCATGGTCCACAATAGTTAAAAATTATAGATCTCTTTTTCCTTTGAATTTTTACCTGTCAAGATTGTCTTTGATTTTGAATTTGATTACCAGAAATTTAAGATGACAATTAAAACATTAAAGAAGGTACTATTAAATTAAAAATTTACTATAATATTCAAGCTGCCAAGTGCAATTTGATATCAAATTGTGGCATCCTAACTTATTAAAAATTTCTCAGCTGGCTTTATAATCATACAACAAAATGGTCCATTAGCACAGATTACAGTCTTCCACAGGGTATGCTTTTCAGGAGGCCAAGGACTACACAAACATATAGCACACTCAGTCACAGGGGTCTGGATGCAAATATCTCCAGGTGTAGATCACAAACAGAATCACCTATGTTATCAGACTTATGAAAAGGAAACTAAATATCTCTAATCCATTTTATAAATCCCAAATAAAAATTCAATTTGCTCAATATCTAAACATTTATTCATTTCTTTTCATTGGGTGATGGTCTGACAATATTGCTTTATCAGATTAACTCAAAAAACACCCATTATTCAAGGGGTGCCTGAGTGGCTCAGTCAGTTAAGCGTCCAATTTCAGCTCAGGTCATGATCTTGAAGTTCATGAGTTGGAGCCCCGCGTGGGGTTCTGTGCTGACAGCTTGGAGCCTGGAGCGTGGAGCCTGGAGCCTGCTTTCGATTCTGTGTTTCCCTCTCTCTCTGATTGATACATACAATCATTCAGATGAATAAATAGAAAAGCATTGCTACACTTTGCAGAAATAAATAGCATAAACATCAGATGCCACAATTAATATTCAAAATGACCTTAAAGTGGTAAAATAATAAGTCAACATGAACAAGATTAAATCCAATACAACAAATGTAAAAGTAATAGTTTACATTAAAAATTAATCATACAGGGGGCACCTGGGTGGCTCAGTTGGTCAAGCATCTACCTCTTGATTTCAGCTCAGGCCATAATCTCATGGTTCATGGGTTCAAGGCCCCAGTCCTGCATCAGGTCCTGCACTGGCAGTGCAGAACCTACTTGGCATTTTCCATCTCTCTGTCTTTACCCCAATTGCTCTCTCTCACTCTCTCTCAAAATAAGCATTAAAAAATTTTTAAAAATTGAACAAAATAAAAATTAATCAGATGGGGCGCCTGGGTAGCTCAGTTAAGTGTCCAGCTCTTGATTTCAACTCAGGTCATGATCTCATGGTCTAGAGATCGAGCCCCACATCAGGTTCAACACCGGGCCTGGAGCCTGCTTAGGATTCTCTCTTTAAAAACAAGAAAAATGTACCATACAACTACAGGATTGAGCAGACTTTAAGACAGATTACATCTTGAAGAACAGCTGAAAACTTAGTGTTTAATCTACAGAGAACACTGAAAGAGACCAAGAAGAGTAGTCTTTAATTGTGTCAAGTGGGAAAGTAGGACTGAGTGACAAATCACTGGTTGGCTCAGTGACTCAGAGTGGGTGAGATGGCCCAAGTTTTGTCTCTGGCTCTGCCACAAATAGGTTTAAGATTCTGGTCATGTGACTTCAGGGCTCTAAGCCTCATGTCCCTTATCAGAAAAATGGTTAAAATAACAGTACTGACGGCAAAGGGTTCCTGTCGGGTTTAATGAGATAGAGGCCCTCAATTCTGTATCAGCCTTAAAATCCGCTAAAATAAATTGTTACATAGTAAAGAAACACAACTTCAAATACTTCCATTTTGACCTCAGTGTGCATTTTCTAATTGACTAAATTCTTCTTTCCAGCTTATCTGTTAACTCAGGCAAAAGACCCCGCAGGCAAAGCATCCTGTGATGGGGAAATGAAACTATGCTTTCAAACAGTAAGGCCTACTCCGAGCCAGCAAGACCCGCGTGACTGACCCCAAGACAAGGAGGGGCCTGAACTTTCATGCCTCCCAGCAAGTATCCACTAACCTTTGTCCCACATTTGCTTTATATAAACCAGGAAGTAATTTTAGCCCTTTGGAGATAGTCTTCAAGATCCCAGTCCACTGTCTTCGGGCTAATCCTCTATCTTCCCGGTGTTGGCCTCTGCTCTGGACATTGTCAGTGGCGAGTGGCCGAATTTGGTCTGTTTGCGAACCCTGAGACCGGTGTTCTTGCACTCCCACACCCTGGTCACAGCAATATAGGAGAGAATTGTACTTAATAATAAGGATCTATATTTCTCTTCCTTTCTTAGTGAGGATCCTCTTTCTGTATGTAATCAAGCAGAGGACTTTTTTTTTTTTTTTTTTTAAACAGTCCTATCATGTTTAACAAGTTGTGCTCCAGGCACCTTTGGCTTCAAAATTCTAAGATGATAACTTATTTTGCCTGCTGAAAAGATCTGATATACCCACAAACTTGCTAACGTTGTTTGGAAGAGGGAGGTGGTTAAGAAAGTGTTTCCTGAGGTGCCTGGGTGGCTCAGTTTGTTGGGCATCGGCTGATTATTGAGTTGGAGTCCTGCATCTGTCTCTATGCTGATAGCACAGACCTGCTTGGGAGTCTCTCTCTCCCTGCCCCTCCCCCACTCATGCTCTCCCTCTCTCTCTCCACTCTCTCTCTAAATAGAAGAAAGAAAGAAAGAAAGAAAGAAAGAAAGAAAGAAAGAAAGAAAGAAAGAAAGAAAGGGTGGGGGGGAGAGAGAGAGAGAGAGAAAGAAAGAAAGAAAGAAAGAAAGAAAGAAAGAAAGAGAGAGAGAAAGTAAGAAAGAAAGAAAGAAAGAAAGAAAGAAAGAAAGAAAGAAAGTAAGTTTCTTACTCTAGTGTGACAAGGAACTGCCTGCTGTCCTCAGTTTCTCCTAAGTCAGCCTTCACAGTTCAGCTTCATTTTTTCGAAGTTAAATGAAGAATATTCTACATATCCATTTTCAAATGTCAAACAAACAAAAAGCCAAGAAAGTCAAAAGCTGCCATAGCAGTTTTGATAGCAAGCAAAAATGCTTATATTATGATGCTATATGGATGATAAGCAGGCTATCAAACCATATGAGAACAGAATTATAATTAAAGAAAATTCATCCAAAAGCAAAAATAAAAACACATACATACAAATGATAATGGCTGCCTTGGTGGTTTTATGGGTGATTTTTTAAACCTTCTTTATACTCTTCTGTTCCTATCAAATGTTTATCTATCTTCGATCTATAGTTTTGCTACAGGAAAAAAAAGGAATATTTTAAGGGAATTACTCCAATAGTTATTTTTTACTTTAGAATACCCTCCTCTGTTTCCATTCACTTTCTAAGTTGACTGTCATATGTAATTCAAAACCCTGCATATAAAACAGTTTAGGAAGTCTTACAGCACAACACATGACAAGTACAGAATATGAGAAACTAAAGCCATACGGGTTCAGGGATCAAAAAGGAAAAAACTTAAATAAAAATAACTCATACACTTAATGAGGTCTGAGTAAGTAGCTCACTGATGTGCCCTTTCGTCCCCAGCTCCCGGCAGCTAGGAACAGAGCTACGGCAAGGAGCTCCCATAGTAATTTCTGCACATATTATCACTTTCCATGCATTATTTAAATGCATTATTCTGTCTTCTTCACTAGACTGTAAGCTCTGTGATGGTTGAGATTATGTGTGGTAAGCACAATTATCAATGCTCACTACATAAGTGTCACATAGCAAGCTAATGATATACTGCTTTAATAACTCAGCATTACAGAAGGAGTTGATTAAACAGGATACGTCAAAAAAAATCCTGAAGTATAAATTCTTTTCAATGATCATACCCACATCCTCGCCAACATCTGTTGTTTCCTGAGTTGTTAATTTTAGCCATTCTGACAGGTGTGAGGTAGTATCTCACTATAGTTTTGATTTGTATTTCCCTGATAATGAGCGATGTTGAGCATCTTTTCCTGTGTCTGTTTGCCATGTGGATGTCTTCTTTGGAAAAGTGTCTATTCATGTCTTCTGCCCACCTCTTCATTGGATTATTTGTTTTATGAGAAAGGGGAACCTTATTGCACTGTTGGTGGGAATGCAAACTGGCTCAGCCACTGTGAGAAAACAGTGTGGAGGTTCCTCAAAAAATTAAAAATAGAACTACCCTATGACCCAGCAATTGCACTACTAGGAATTTATCCAAGGGATACAAAAATGCTGATTTGAATGGGACACAGGCAACCCAATGTTTATAGCAGCACTATCAACAATAGCCGAAGTATGGAAAAAGCCTAAATGTCCATCAGCTGATGAATGGATAAAGATGATGTGGTGTGTGTGTATGTATGTATACACATGTATGTATGTATACGTACATACACACAATGGAATACTACTCGGTGATGAAGAAGAATGAAATCTTGCCATCTGCAACAATATGGACAGAAATGGAGAGTATTATGCTAAGTGAAATAAGTCAGTCAGAGAAAGACAGATATGAGTTCACTCACATGTGGAATCTGAGAAACTAACAAACATAGGGGAAGGGAAGAAAAAATGAGATAAAAACACAGAGGGAGGCAAACCATAAAAGACTCTTAAATACAGACAGCAAACTGAAGGTTGATGGCAGTAAGTGGCAGGGAGTGGGTTAAATGGGTGACAGGCATTAAGGAGGGCACTGGTTGGGTTGAACACTGGGCATCATATGTAAGAAATGTATCACTGGATTCTACTGAAGCCAAAACTACATTTATATGTTAACTAACTTGAGAGTAAAAAAGAAAAAAAAAAAAATGATAATGTCCATGCAGAACTTTTTAACACTGAAGCACATATTTGTTTCAATTAAATGGAGGTTAATTTTTTGATAATACAAAATATTACCTGTTGAAATGGGCTTTTAAAAGAATAATTACAAACCTAATGAGCACTGTAAAAGTAAATAGATAAATCCATAGATCTCTATTAAGAATAAACATGGGGTGCCTGGATGGCTCAGTCGGTTAAGCGTCTGACTTCGGCTCAGGTCACGATCTCACAGTCCGTGAGTTCGAGCCCTGCGTCGGGCTCTGGGCTGATGGCTCAGAGCCTGGAGCCTGCTTCCGATTCTGTGTCTCCCTCTCTCTCTCTGCCCCTACCCCGTTCATGCTCTGTCTCTCTCTCTCTGTCTCAAATATAAATAAACGTTTAAAAAAATTTTTTTTAAATAAAAAAAAATAAACATAAATACTAATTTCAAATGAGCACTCTGTCAGAAGGATAGAAATGTTATCAAGTGTCAATTGGGAATTCTGCCTAAGAACTGTATTTTGAGATGTTTAATTATGTTAAAGTCATTATGAAAATAGTTTCTATGTATTTAAATTAATCTTCATGAAATAAAGTTCTAAGTCTTGTTTTTCAACATGATACACATTAGCTATAAAGTGGGACTCATTTCTCCTTTGTTTTTTGTATCAGTTCTGTTATTATATGAACTTATTTCAGCAGAAAGAAAGGATTCACTGGGTGTTTAAACAGGTTATGATTATAGATGTTTGGTATATCATTAAGATGCAATTAAACTATACATTCCAGAGCAGTGCTGAGAAGTTTAAAAGACCGTATTTTCCAACATGGTAAAACAGAACACTGTGATGCTTAAGTTTATCCAACACATCATCCAGATGAAAACCCAGATTCTCGTTTTAAGAAGCCTATCCATCTCTCGGGGGCGCCTGGGTGGCGCAGTCGGTTAAGCGTCCGACTTCAGCCAGGTCACGATCTCGCGGTCCGGGAGTTCGAGCCCCGCGTCAGGCTCTGGGCTGACGGCTCGGAGCCTGGAGCCTGTTTCCGATTCTGTGTCTCCCTCTCTCTCTGCCCCTCCCCCGTTCATGCTCTGTCTCTCTCTGTCCCAAAAATAAATAAACGTTGAAAAAAAAAAATACATAAGCTTTAAGAAGCCTATCCATCTCTCTACTCTAAAGGTAGGCAAAACTTGCAACAGGTAAGTGTCTGTTGTTTTTGTTTTCTTTTGTTTTGTTTGTTTTTCCCTTGACAATGCTATAGTACCAGGGGAAATGGTTTTTAATACCGACTACTGTCACTGCCAAAGGTATCAGAAAATCATTGCTGAGATAGCCTCAATGTTGGGTTCTAGGACAGGAGGCGAAGAGTATCTTTCAAATGTGTTCCTACTATCTGGGCTTAGATTTCAGAACTTTACTTATCTGTACCTTCACTGTTCTCTGTCAATATTCTCCCCAGGATAATGTCATCCAGTCTTACAGCAGGAAATATTCTATATCAATTTTCGATGACTCTCGAAAATCTCCAGATGGGACTGCTCTCCTAGGCTCCAGACTCATATATTCCACTGGTTTCTGGACACCTTCCCTGCTATTTAATAGGCTCACTTTTTTACATTAAACATGCCAAGTTAATTCCCATTTCAGGATCTTTGCACTAGTCATTCCAACAGCCTAGAATTCTCTTTCTTTTCATTCCTGTCTTACTCATGTGGTACCTCCTTAGAGTGTCATTCCAGACTACCCATTTTAAAAAGGACCTACCCGGGGTGGGCAAGGGAGGGGTGCTAGGTGGCTCAGTCAGTTAAGTGTCTGACTTCAGCTCAGGTCATGATCTCACAGTTCCTGAGAGCCCAGCGATGGGCTCTGTGCTCACAGCTCGAACCTAGAGCCTGCTTCAGGTTCTGTGTCTCCCTCCCTCTCTGCCCCTACCCCTCTCATGCTCCATCTCTCTCCCTCTCCCTCAAAAATGAACATTAAAAAATTTAATTAAGAAAAAAAAAAGGATCTAACCAGGGCTCCTGGGTGGCTCAGTTGGTTGAGCATTCAACTCTTGATTTCAGCTCTTGCGAGGATCTCATACTTCCTGAGTTCAAGCCCCACGCTGGGCTCCACACTGATGGTGTACATGGAGCCTGCTTGGAATTCTCTCTCTCTCTCTCTCTCTCTCTCTCTCTCTCTCTCTCTCTGCCCTGTGCATGTATGAGTACCTGTGTGCTCTCTCTCAAAATAAATAAACTTAAAAAAATTTTTTTTCAAGACCTACCTTTCAGCTATGCTTAATTCTATTACCTGGTTTTATTTAACTTTTAGCACTTACCATCATGTAAAATAATCAAGGTGTTTGTTTACTTGCCATTGCCCATATCCCCCTCACCAAAATGGAAGTTCCTGGAAGGCCACCAAGCTGTTTATTCTAATTTATCTGTGCCTGAGTCATATTGGGTATTCCTCATTTGGAGTATCACTGCTGTCATAGATAAGGCCTACTGTCTTACATTCTAAGTATGCTGGGATCTATGATCCATGCTTCCCTCACTTGTAATCAATCACAAAGGTGAAATTACTAGGGATCTATCTATTCCCTCCTTCGTTTGCCTCAATAACCCTCCCCACTTTACACCTATCCACAAATCCTATTACCATAGGAAATGGGTTCGGATCTTTTGACCTCAGTTCTGAACCTCTATAGAATATGTAACAAAGACGTGATACATTTAGGTGAGCATGCACACAATGCAGGTTACAAGGGCCCCAAGGAGTGAAGTACTCAATGTGTGTCATACACACTCTTGTCCCACCTTTTGAGTCTACTTGAGACAACAAGAAAGCCAATCTTGGTGCACGCTGACATTACAGAGGGGCAGGTGCTGTAGGAAATCATCAGAAACATGTGCTCCAATATGAACTATGAAAGTGGCTTTCCAACTACGTGTAACAAAAACAGTGTGCTTCATCTATGCTAAAGTGAAAGTTCCCAAACAAAATGTCTTAAGAAAATGTATTTTCCTTATGTATGTTGGGAATGGCTATCAAAAGTCAGGGTTCTAAGTATTTAGCAGCAACAACAAAAATCTTGGACCGTTAAAAAGTAGAGGTTTAAAACAGAAATAATATTGTGGAAACTGCTCAAGTAGACACAAGTTTATTTAGTTAAAATGCCCCCCCCCAATAAATGTCATAATATATCTAGCTTGGAAAGATTTTAGTTTAATTTGTATAAAGAGCCCTATAGATATATAAAACATGCAAAGCAATCCCAACGTCTAACAATCCTTTATTAGTCTTTTCCTTCAGGATTCCCTTTTAATTAAGCCTGCTTAGATAGCTATATCACAGTTGAAATGAAGTACTTCTTTTTTATTTTCCCTCAGAAATTCCCCAAAAAAATCAGATTGGAAAACTAGCCCACTCTAGTTCAGACCTTTTACTGTCTTCTTCATTGGCTTCTCTCACTCACACACATGGAAGTTAAGCAAAAAAAGTATAAATAAATACTTTTTTTTTTTTAAAGTGTGTGAAATGCTGCTCGATTTGTATAGATGGATTTCTAGGTCCTGTGGATTACTTGTGAACAGCGTTCCCTGCAATCTCTCCTCACAACTGTGCTTGATTCCTTTGACAGTGTTTCTACCCTGGATGACTGTAATGACTGAGTGAAGGTGGGTGTTTATAAAGCTCTAGACCTGGACCAGAGACTGCACCTGGGAGCTCTTCTGTTTTATTCCCACTTGTCCTTCAGGCCCAGGTCAGTGCAACTGTGAGGGAGAAGGGAGAAGAGACTCCAAAAAATGGTACCACTATGTTAGGATCTTAAAACCAAAAATAATAGTTTCTTTCACTCCAATAATTAATGTTTTTATCAATCACTTCTATTTGTGATACATGCACACATCTACTTAGGATGTTCATGGGCTCCTGTCCAAACTTTTGTGGACTCATATTTTAGATCCAAACCTTAGAGGGATTTTATGGTCTTTTCTTTTAATATTTCATGTTTTAACTCCTCTGCATGTAAGATTTAACCTGATAAATGGAAGTAAATCTAGTCTACAAACAGAACACAGAATTTAACATATTGGGAAGACCCTATCTTTTTTTTTTGTTTTTTTTTTTTTAATTTTTTTTTTTCAACGTTTATTTATTTTTGGGACAGAGAGAGGCAGAGCATGAATGGGGGAGGAGCAGAGAAAGAGGGAGACACAGAATCGGAAACAGGCTCCAGGCTCTGAGCCATCAGCCCAGAGCCTGATGCGGGGCTCGAACTCATGGACCGCGAGATCGTGACCTGGCTGAAGTCGGACGCTTAACCGACTGCACCACCCAGGCGCCCCATGGGAAGACCCTATCTTAATAACAGGGTATTGAATCAAGGCTTTGAGTATACACAAGACATGAATGACTTATCAAAGAATACCTTCAGGTATGAGTATACAAGAATTGGCTTAGTATTGCACAAATAAACTTTTGCATTAAAGCACATTTTATGTTACTTTCATTGTATATGGACTGATGTTTTTTGCCTGACGTTAGTAGACACAAATTGTAGACATATGCTGTAATTTTAATTTTCATTAGTATTATTTTCCTACTGAGATTTTTTTTAAGTTCATTTATATGTATTGCAGCCCTCTACTTAGTACTTTTGATCTTTGAACCATTCTACACTAGACAATAACTCTCAAAGTAACTTTCCTGTGATAAATCCACTTTTCAATCCATCAATTAACAAATATTTCAACTTACTGCACAATGAGGGTATGGGCATATCAATATCCAGTTTCAATAACATCATTATCCTTCTTTTTTAATGTCTTATTTGTACTCTTACTTGAATACTTTATTGCAACTTTAGTTTTTTTTTTTTAGTTTTTGGAAAACAGAAAAATGAAAGTCTCAATTTTCGTAACATGCTTATCTAATAAATTGAGTATAACAAAGGCAAAGATGGAAATTATTGAACATAGCAAATAAGGCCAATATTTAGTTTTAATCAGATGATCATTGTACACATGTTCCATTGTGAAGGAAAATAATATTTTTTAATGTATAAAATGCCAGAAATGACTGTTGAAAAGGGTATCAAACATTTAAAATAGAACTGGCAATTTTATTTAGAATGTACTTTAACTATTAGAGAACAGAATTACCTCCATAATATGTTATTTGACTTAAATACTATTTGAATTTTACAGACTTTTAGAAATAAACAATGTACCAAAATTGGGGTGCATGGGTGGTTCAGTCAGCTGAGTATGTGACTTCAGCTCAGGTCATGATCTCGTGGTTTGTGAGTTCCAGCCCTGCGTTGGACTCTGTGCTTACAGCTCGGAGGCTGGAGCCTGCTTCGGATTCTGTGTCTCCCTCTCTCTCTGCCCCTCCCCTGCTCATGCTCTGTTTTCCGTCTCTCAAAAATAAACAAAGAAAGAAAGAAAGAAAGAAAGAAAGAAAGAAAGAAAGAAAGAAAGAAAGAAAGAACCTAAATAAAAAACTGTGCTGCTATTGAAAGGTGACAGCAAGAAATAAAGACAAATAAATGGATGAACAGATGGAGAATTAGACAAATAAACAGAAGTAAGAAATGGGGGAGATGGAAAAAGAAAAGATGAAATGTGGCACAGAGAAAGAAGAGGAGCCAAAGGATGAGAAGGGACGAGGAGAGAAGGGAAGAGAAGACAGAGGAAAAGAAAGTAAAGGAAGAGAAGCACAAAGAAGGAAGAAAGAGGCCAGAAACCCTAAGAGCAGACAGAAGATTGGAGGGACAAGAGATGAGAAAGGAAGGGAAGAAATGCACCTGAAGCCAGGAATCGGTGGGGAACACGGTCAACAGCTCCTTAATCTAAGAACAGCTTAGCTTTATTTCACCCTTCTCTAACAATTCAGAAGTTACATTTATCGAAAAAGATGATCCTTTTAAAACATCTGTAAACAGCTGCTGAACGAGCCAAAGGAGGCTAAGTAGTCAGAGCCAAGTCCTGTGAAGAACGGAAGCCTTCGCTTGCTTGTGCAGGAAATAAAGGACAGCGGAACATGCCGCTGAGCGACTCTACTACCGCCATTGAGGTGGAAGAGGCCACTTTTTAGGGCTTTGAAAACTGCCTCTTCTTCCCCAAATGAGTAATGCTTATACAATCAGAGAAGCAACTTGATGATAGAGAACTAAAACCCTTTGAGATGATAATCTGACAGAAGAAGTGAAAACAATGAGCTTCCCAGTGATACAATGGGGAGATGTTAGGTAACATTATTTTATGGTACCCTCAATAAGAAGCACAGAGAATTTCAGAGCAGGATGGGACAGGCTAGTGGAAAACCTGAGACACCAAGAGAATTTAGGCACTTTGTCCAAAATCATGACGAAGTGGTCTGCTAGTGTTCAGTTTCACAGAGGATTAATGAACATACACAGTGCCTGCTGGAACTTTCAGAGAATAGGAATGAAACACTAAGTGAATGGACTATAATTGTTATTAAGTCCCTTAAATGTCAGCTTCCTGAGATCCAGGAACAGTATCCTGTTACCTTCCTACCCAGAGTGGAACTCACTGCTAGGCACAAAATAGTCAATACATGCATGTTTAATGAACGGATAGAGTATAAGAGCACAGAGTCGTAACCTTTAGGTATCAGGACTGCATAACTTTTGTGTAAACTCTTTAGAATAGGCCACTGCCAGTAACATGGAGATTACACCTGACCCTATGCCAGTTCTCAACAGGCTGACTGTCCCTAACTTACCTTTCCCAGAGATGGGTGCTCTCTACAAATTACTTCATACACAGCTCAAAAGATAAAAGTCATGTGCCTTTAGGGGACATCTAGCCTCACTCCTAAGGACAGTACGAAAAGAAAACGAAATTACAAACTGGGTAGTAATTAGATGTCCCCAGAGGAAAAGGTTCCTCATATCAGACATGATCACACGATTCAAACACTTCCCAACATAGATGTGCCCAATGGGTAAATAACCCTTATATTTGGATCATCTCTCCAATCCAGTCTCATCTTCCTCATAGCATCATAGCTGCTGAAAACTTCTTTTGCCTCCCTGATCACCCTACCCCTACCACCTATATACGTTAGCCTCCTGGCTCCTTGAAAAACCCTTCTTCCCAAACCTGGAGCCAACTTTCTCCCACTCCACCTCCACCCATGCCCCTTGTGAGCTGAGACAGACACCACAAAACAATGCTAATGCCCACTGGCCTACCTCAGTAACAAGGAAGCTCCATCTGAAGGCTCCAGCGTGTTTTCTCAGAGAAATGTCAGTGGATTTAATTTGTGATGGAGCTTAGGTGCTACTTGCATAAAATTTAACCCACAATATCTTGAAATCCATAGTTAGAACGCTATTTGGGGGGTGGTGGGGAGAATATATTCTGACTCTCAAATGATAAACTCACCAACAAAATTCTAAAATACATGCCACTTCCAGATTAGAAATAGTTAAATAAACAAAAGTGCATTGCAAAATTAGCAGTAACATTGTGTGGAACAGACTCTGAATTGTGAAACATCCTTGTAGCACTCATATTTTACAAGTTACAGAGGGACAGATATGCAAACTTACCTAACTAGCTAAACAAGGACAACTTGTAATTTGACAAATAATTAGTTAAATTAAGATTAAGTGGGGCCTTTTCAAAAGCTCTTCTCCAACCTGATATGGAGAAGAGGACTGCTTTGCTGGGATCATACTTTTGCCACCAGACTCTCAAGACTTAAGCTACAATGTTACATCTTGGAAACTTATTATTGTATAATGGAATGGAATAAGAAACAAAGTAGGTGCAGGGGAAGTCCCGGTCAAGAAAACACTCAATGTATAAACAGGGGATATGGTAGCAGGAGGAGATACAACAGAAGGAATAATAAAATTAATTAACCCATCCCAAAAGAGTTTAGTCAGTTATAGTTACGGTAATAATCTCGGAAGAGTAATCACAAAACACATCACTGAGTCAGCACCTGAGGTGTGGTTTGTCTCCTATGCAATCCCTTTCAGCAACTATTCAATAGGTACAGCTTCCCACAATAAATTCTGAGCATCTGTGGTCTAGAATGTGCCAGCTTTTAAAGGTAGGATCCACCCAGCCCCTCAGGCAAGCTGTGCA
This sequence comes from Herpailurus yagouaroundi, assembly GCF_014898765.1. NCBI lineage: Eukaryota > Metazoa > Chordata > Mammalia > Carnivora > Felidae > Herpailurus > Herpailurus yagouaroundi. Next base: position 20,673,016 of record NW_024412394.1, on the reverse strand, counting down.
GGGCGCAGCCAGCAGCCTTAATAGGCGTGTCCACCACGTGTGCCCTAAACCCAAAAGCCAGGGGGTGGAATTTGAAACTGGAAGGTGTGGGGACTGTCACCATTCTGGGAATTGCAGGAAGACAGGGAAAAAAACAAACATAACAAAGACCGACCCCCCAACCCTGACTCCATCCTGTTTCACAGCATTCTTATTTAATTATTTTGAAAAACGAAATAAAAAAAAAATTTTTTTTAAGTAACTTTCTCTTCTAAGGCCCTCCCTTTCATCGCTGTAGCCTTGTCCTATCTCTTGTCGGGACTGATTCAGCCTCAGTCATGGATTTCCCTGGGGCTCTTGCATTGGTTGGGGATGAGAAAGGGAAAGAGGGGAGGTGTCTGCCAGTGACCTGGCAAAATGTGTGGGAATCTGGAAATGAGTTGCTGGCCATCTTGGTCTACAGCCTTGACTTCCTGTCGCCAGCATGGCTTTTTCTCAGTGTTCTGGCCTCCTGAGTTCTCATCTCCACTTCTGGGTCGAGACCCTAGAACCAAGAACCTCATCACTCCATGCATGATCAGCATGGTATCCTGTGTCCCCACACCCTCCTCCCTACAAAGCACCACTGTCTCTTTACACACGAACGCAGAAGCTTGAACACACAGGCACTTTCCCTCCTCACACACCTTATCATATAGGTGATAATTCCCCCAACGTGTCACAGAGAAGAGTACCTTTCCAAGTACCTTTCCAGAAACAAACTCCTCTCCCTCTAGAGCAGTGGTTCTCAAAATCCGGTATGTACCAGAATCACCTAGCCAGCGAACCAAAGACCCAGACCCACACTCAGGCCGGCCGACTCGAGGTTGGGAAGCACAGGTCTGGACTAATTCGGGGGAAGAGGCGGATTGGATACAAACAAGAAACGAGATTCGGTCAAGAACAACCTTCCCTTCCAGTTGCAAACCGCAGGGGAGATCGAAAGAACACTCTGGCCCTTCTCCAGCCTACGCCCCCCACCGCACCCCTGCCCCCGGCCCGACCACGTTCCCCCCTGTACTTCCTCCCACGAGGCGCTTCCCAGACCCTCGCCACCGCTTCCTCCCCGGGGTCCGCCGCCAGCACGGACAGCAGCGGGGGAAACAGACCCCGCGTCCACGGTGGGCGGCGCCTGTCCCCGGGGAAACCCGAGCCCACACCCCGCCGGAGACAACTTTTCAAACTTCCCGACGCACTCTCACCTACACGCGAATGAGAGAAAGTACACCCAACAGAGGAGACCGAAATGCCGATCCGCGCGGGCTCCCCAGGGGAGCGCCCCTCCCCCTGCCGGGCGGGCCCGCGGTGGGTGCAGCCTCGGGACCCCGCCGTCCCCGCCCGCCCGGGCCGCGGAGGGCAGCCCGGAGCCCCACTTACGGCCAGGAGCGCCCCCGAGCCGCGCGCAGCCTTGCCCGCCGCCGAACGTTTGCCTCCCAGGAAGCGGCGAGGCGGAGGGAGGGAGGGGAGGGGAGTTACCTGCCGCGCGTCAGGTCGGCGGAGGGAAGCGGGATCCGGCCCCGACCGCGCCTCCCCGGCCTCGGTGCACAGCTAAGTGAGCGCGGGCGGGCGGACCAGTTGCAACAAGTCCCGAGTCGTGTCACGCCAAACCCCGCGCTGCCAGAAAGCGCCTCGGATCCTGTCTGAACTCAGAAACCCAACCCTCCACCCGCCAAGTACAAAGTCTTCCTTCCCCTCCGCCCTCCGGGCTCTCGGGAGATGGCGAGTCCCGACACCTGGAGACCCCAGAGGACCCCCCGCGCTTACCTGGGAAGGGTGGGCCTCGGGAGAGCGGGTTGAGCTCTCACCCCCCCCCCCCCGCCGCGTCCTAGGCTCTGGAATGCGGTGGGTGGGGGGTAAGGTTGAGGGGGCCGCAGGGCTGGGGGGGGGAGGGGAGGGTTGCACCGCCCTCGGGAGAGCGGGGCGGACGGGACCTGCAGTAGGTAATTCCAATCAGCCCAGCAATGCGGGTCCCTACCCAACCGCCTGAGTGTTTCCAGGCTTGGAAAAGACCAGGAGGTGGAAAGGCGGTAGAAACCGTACTTGTGCAGGTACCTTTTTGTGTGGAAGAGCAGTTTTAAACATCATCAAAGATTGGGCATCCACTCTGGACTGTTGTGGTTGCTGACTTGAGATGAAAAGATATTCTTTAAAATAGGAATACCTGCGTGAAAAGCAGGTCACTCTAGGAGCAAGGTTAGGGGAATAGAGGCATTACAATTTGGTTTCAACACAAAATAATTACAGCAATTATTAATAATTTAAATAAAATTTATTTTAAAAATTTGTCTATAGCTCCATAAATCTGTTAGGAATGTTTCTGATGATTGTATAACCATATAGTCTTCGAAGTATAGCCACTTGCAGCAAACGTTAAAAATGCAGCCTAGTACGGGAAAAATGAAACTTAGGGTCATAATAAGCACATTTTAAGCTTTTGGCATGATATGTAAATTATCATAAAATGGAATTGACCTTAAAAATGACTTTTATGGATATTTTGCCCTGAATAAAACACTTGGGGAAAATGTGAAACTATTGGGATTTGAGTTAGGTCTTGATTGATGAGTAAGTAGACTTAGACTGGAGGATGAGATTTACATATTCTAGATGCTGAAGCAGCAGCGAGCAAAGGACTAAGTCAGAAAGTAAAAGCAAGTTCCAAGAGGAACAAAAGTAGGCTTCCAGATTGTGATATCTGTGATTTATAGTTTGCTTTTTTCCACAGTATCTAGAGAATTATCTTGGTTTTTATATATGTGGCTTTTGTCTTCTGTTCCTGTAATTTACATGTCTAATCTTTTAACATATATTTTTTAATTTTTATAATGTTTATTAATTTTTGAGAGAGAGAGTGCAAGCAGGGCAGGACAAGAGAGAGGGAGACACAGAATCTGAAGCAGGCTCCAGGCTCTGAGCTGTCAGCACAGAGCCCGACTCTGGGCCCCAACTCACAAACTGCAAGATCATGACCTGAGCCGAAGTCAGATGCTTAACTGACTCAGCCACCCAAGCACCCCAATGTTTTTGCAATCCTGGTCTTCATTTCTGATACACAATCATCCGACTCACTCAATTCATGTTATCTGTGTGGTATTTCACTTACTGGTTTGCTTTCTCAATGTGCAAAAATAATTCTGAATGTTTCTTATGAGCATTTGGGACTGCATTCATAAATATACACTTAATTAAAAATAGCAAGAATATTTAGACCACATAAGTTACAATGGGCCCATAGGAAATCTAATTTTGTTAAGATATTCATTCATACATAAATCAAGTGAAATCTCAAAGAAGGATATCTACTAAAGTGTTAAAATTATTAAATAGCTAATGAAAGAGAGCAAAGTGTAAGTGGAGAGGGAGAATCTATTAAAGGTACTATGCTAAAGGCTTTCTGCCCTTAGAGGGATGGAAGATGTAAAATTGACCTGACCCTTAAGGAGCCTAAGCCAGGTGAAGAGGGGACACAAGCTCAGGGAAAGGGAGCTAATAGCACAAGCCAGTGTGAGGAACTAGAAGTGGAAAGCACGTTGGTCTTTATTTAACAGGTAAGAGGAAGAAATGATAAACTGCTTACATCATTAAGGATTGCTGATGGCTTCACAGAACTGTTGGAATTTGAACTGAATAATGACAAAAGCGAGTATCAATAGACTAAGCTTGTGTCCCTTCAAGACTTTTATTCTTTTTAATTTTTTTTAATGTTTATTTCTTTTTGGGAGAGAGAGAGAGAGAAAGAGCGAGCGTGAGTGGGGAGGGGGCAGAAAGAGAGAGGGAGACACAGAATCCGAAGCAGGCTTCAAGCTCTGAGCTGTCAGCACAGACCCCGACGTGGGGCTCGAACTCACAAACTGTGAGATCAAGACCTGAGCCGAAGTCGGACGCTTAACCGACTGAGACACCCAGGTGCCCCCCTTCAAGACTTTTAAAATATACATATTTTAATGCAGTTTAAGACAAGGCTTCAAGGCAGATAAAGCCACCCCTAACAGAAAGAATGTCACCTATAACAATAACTAGGGGAACCTGGGTGGCTCAGTAGGTTAGTCATCAGACTCTCAATTTTGGCCCAGATCGTGATCTCACGGTTTGTGAGTTTGAAGCCCTTGCAAGCCCCGTGTGAGCCCCATGACCGTGTGTGAGTTTGAGCCCCGCACTGACAGTGCAGGCCTGCTTGGGATTCTCTAGCTCTGTCTCTCTCTGTCTCTCTGCCTCTCTCTCTCTTCCAAAAAAACACACACAGAGTAATAAACTAGATGTGTTTATCAAAAACATTTTTCCTGGGCGCCTGGATGGCTCAGTCGGCTGAGTGTCAGACTCAGGCTCAGGTCATGATCTCATGGTTAGTGAGTTCAAGCTCCTCCTCCGTCAGGCTCTGCGCTGGCAGCCCCAAGCCTGTTTGAGATCGTCTTTCTGCCTGTCTCTATGCCCCTCCCCTGCTCATGCTCTCTCTCTCTCTCAAAAATAAATAGACATTTAAGAAGAAACACAACATTTCCCCCATGTACTTGGAGGGAAGTTAGGAAGTAAAATTACTAATAGTGTTGTCAAAACCTACTCCTGGCTGAATCATCACATTAGTTTCATAGTCTTGAGACATTTCATGTTAAGACTGCTGTGAAAACTATTGACTTTATAATCATTTCATATATCTGCCACATGTAAATTGTTACATAAGGTATTATGTAAGTTTTACTAGTTCAACACATAGAGCGTTTTCTGTAGGAAAGTCATTGTGCCAGGCACTAGGCAGAGGATAAAAAGATTAATAAAGCATAGTAGATGTAACTAGGATTCATTCATGTTTATCTGAATTCTTGTGTGTGCTTATGGTGTGTGTCAAGATAGAACAACTTAAACTCAATTTAAAGTCTACAAAGATGTATTTTAAAAAAAAAAGTTCAAAAAGATGTTACAGTAGTTGTGAAAAAGAGGTGTGGAAAAATATAATTAAATAAAATTAGATATATAAGTTAATAATTATTTTCCATCACTGAATTCCTTTAGAATGAATGAAAAATACATTTATTTTTATTTTTGAGAGAGAGAGAGTGTGAGCTGGGGAGCCACAGAGAGGGGTGAGGATAGAAGATCCAAAGCAGGTTCTATGTTGACAGCAGTGAGCCTGATGTGGGGCTTGAACTGATAAACTGGGAGATCACAACCTGAGCTGAAGTCAGATGCTGAACCAACTGAACCACCCAGGTGCCTGGAAAAATACATTTTTATACTTTGTACTTTCTCCACTCTTCAAAATTACTATGTAGTACTATGTAGTTGTTGTTGTTTTTTTTTTTTAATCTGTAAGTATCTAAAATGTTAGATCATTGTAACAAATTATTTCAGGGAATGTGGTAGAGAAATAAAATGACAAAACAGGAGAAAACCATGGTCCTCTCTAATAGGTAAACTCATTACATCCTATCCTCGCATGAAGACATTCCTTCTTTTCTTTCTCTTTTCAGCAGATCAAATATATGAAAAGACGTATAAGGTTGTTTGCATTTTCTATAACACACACACAGGGGTTTTTAAAATATTGCCAGTATTACTGGTAAAAATGCATAGTCATGCAATTAAGTGGAGGGACAGAATATGAAGTAATGCTAATAGAAGACATTTTATATAAAGAACTGATTATTGTAATTATTCAACGTTTTAAATATTCATTATTAGTCTTTTTTTTTTTTTTTTGGTCAGTATTTGCTAAAACATAGGAATATTGTCCAATTTAAATATGTTTTAAATTACTTCTCCTAAAAAGTCATGAGCTATTTGTCATTGTTATGGATGAATAGGAATGCCATATTCAGAGGTATTTATTTGATCATGGCAATGTGTAACAGTTATTATCACCAAAATTACTAACACAATCACAGGCATCCATTGTTATCCTATGTTGTATAAATTATGTAGGAATACATCAGCAGTGATCATTCTAGGTGTCCTTAGAGGCAATATTTACCCGCACTAGATTTCACAGAGGTCAACTGAGGTCTGCAATATAAATTGTACTTTTGTAATTAAAAGAAAAAGAGAATGAGAGAGAGAGAGAGGAGAGGGAGAATCAGTGAACTGCCAATTCCATCTGCCTTTTCCGGAAGGTCTAATTTGCAGATGTCTGCAACTCTGTATCACTGATGTCTCCCAGATATAGCAGGTTTATTTGCACTTCATGCCTTTGTCTACCCCTGCTCAGTGGGTCTCCAGCCTGTGATGCCCCCTTGCTCCTTTCTGCCTCTTTGTAGGATAGCCATCACTCAAGACTCACCTCTATTCCATCGTTTCTAACCTTAGCTTTGCTGGTGTGGGCTCCTTAAAATGCTTAAGCTTTAATCCCTTTTCTACTTTGCTACCAAAGATATGTGACCTTTTAACATCCCTATTATTTTCTTTGTTTATTTGTTTTCTTCGTTTGCTTTTTGTTTTGTTTTGTTTTGTTTTCTGGGCTGTTATCTTCTGGTATAATTTAATCTTCCCTCTGTCTTGTCTTGTCTTCCAATCAGATCAGTAGTTCTTGGTAGAAGAGATACCGGGGCGCCTGGGTGGCGCAGTCGGTTAAGCGTCCGACTTCAGCCAGGTCACGATCTCGCGGTCCGTGAGTTCGAACCCCGCGTGGGGCTCTGGGCTGATGGCTCAGAGCCTGGAGCCTGTTTCGGATTCTCTGTCTCCCTCTCTCTCTGACCCTCCCCCGTTCATGCTCTGTCTCTCCCTGTCCCAAAAATAAATAAACGTTGAAAAAAAAAATTAAAAAAAAAAAAAAAAAAAGAAGAGATACCAACCCATAGGGGATATTTGGAAAACGCTATAATGATTCAGGGCTCTACAGGAACTTGGTGGATGAGGTCTGGAATAATATATGTCCTATAATATGTCCTTCACAATGGAAAATTACCCCATGTCTTGTACAAATAACAGCTGTCCTGCTGGACATAATGAAGGTGAAAATGCCATTAATAATTACCTAAGACTAGCTAAGACTAGGACATCTCTTTTTGCATACAAATACAAGACTTTTTTTTTTTTTTTTTTTTTTTTTTTGCACAGTTTGAACATATATTGAATCCTAGGAATCCAATTACACTATATTTTTTAATTTAGACATTTTCTATTTCCTTTTTTTAAATCACAGTACTAATGGAACTGCATCAGAGTTACCAATAAAACTCATCCGTCTCCTGATGTAGGAGACTGTACGTCAAGCCTCTGACAACTTCATGTTTTCTGTCTTAGTTGTGTGTGGATATTTATATACTAAAACAAAGAGCATGTTTTGTAAATTGCTTATACTTATAATAATTAGGCATGACATCACTTTTTAAAAATATGTACATAGGTTATTTTATCAAGAAATTTCATTCTGTTTCACTATAATAAGGGGACATTGACCTTGTTAACCTAATTTGTTCAGAATCATAGAGGGGCATTGGGTCTGGGTGGTGAGAACCACAGAAAAGGATTATATCCCCTTTTATGGGAGAAGCAGGACAGAAAGGAGGGGTTAGCCAAGTAGAAAACTAGGATTCACCGAGGAATTTCTCTGTACCATGCATGGTATCCTAGATTCTAATATATACCTGGTACTTGACAGGGCCAGCATAGTGATGGCATAGAACTGCTAAGTGATAAAAGAATGAATAGTTCGAAAATATAAAACATTTACTGAATGATAACAACTAAGTCCTTCACATGGATATTCATGCATGGTCTGGCCTGCTACTCTGCTACCACAGGGCATCTCCTCCCCTCCTCCCCCACCCGCCTCTACCCACCATTTTGTTTTCTTTTCTTTCTTTTCTTTTCTTTCCTTTTCTTTTCTTTTCTTTTCTTTCCTTTCCTTTTCTTTTCTTTCCTTTCCTTTCCTTTCCTTTCCTTTCCTTTTTTAAGTTTATTTATTTTGAAAGAGAGAGAGAGAGAGAAAGAGAGACAGCGCGAGTGGCAGAGGGGCAGAGAGAGGGAGAGAGCCAGGAGAACCCCAAGCAGGGTCTGCACTGTCAAAGCAGAGTAGTGGGGCTCGAACTCGTGAACCATGAGATCATGACCAGAGCCAAAAGGAAGACTTGGACACTTAACCAGCTGAACCCCCGGTGCCCCATACACTTGCTATTTTCTGAGATCTAGCCCTATCGACCCTTTCAGTTAATTTGTTTCAACAGATTCTCTTCCTCAGGGCATTTGCAAATGATCTTTCTTTTGCCTAAAAAACTATCTTGACCCTGCTCCCCTTCTTTTTCTTTGAGGAACTTATTCTGTAAAACTATTCCTGTATTTGTTTTAAAAAATATTTTTTTTCTTACTCAATATCACTTCATGGAAATCCCTGTGTCAAAAGGTAATACACCAATTAGTTTTTTTAGTGGGTTTAAATTATCCTTTTGTGAGGATATCTATTCTATATGCGGCATTCCCCTATTTATTAGAATTTTATGTTGATGATATTTTTCTATTTTTTACAATGTTGAACTAAATATTCTTATATATTTTTTTTTTAAATTTTTTTTTCAACGTTTATTTATTTTTGGGACAGAGAGAGACAGAGCATGAACGGGGGAGGGGCAGAGAGAGAAGGAGACACAGAATCGGAAACAGGCTCCAGGCTCCGAGCCATCAGCCCAGAGCCCGACGCGGGGCTCGAACTCACGGACCGCGAGATCGTGACCTGGCTGAAGTCAGACGCTTAGCCGACTGCGCCACCCAGGCGCCCCAATATTCTTATATATTAAAAAGAAAAAAATCTATGAGCTCCTCCTTCAGAGTTAAATGATGCTTTCATCCAAGGAATGCCTTCTGGCTTTTCATGCCAGATGAGTTCTAGGTTTATAAAATTTCATGTTCCTTTTCTTCCTAAAAACTATCAAACTTAGAGGCGCTTGGGGGAATCAGTCAGTTAAGCGTCTGACTTCAACTTCGGTCATGATTTTGCGGCTTGTGGGTTCCAGTCCTGTGTTAGTCTCTGTGCTGATAGTTCAGAGCCTGTAGCCTGCTTTGGACTCTGTCTCCCTTTCTTTCTGCCCCTCCCCATTCACACTCTGTCTCCCTCTCTCAAAAATAAACAAACACTAAAACATTTTTTTAAAAACTATCAAAATTGGGACACCTGGGTAGCTCAGTCGGTTAAGTGACCGACTTCAGCTCAGGTCATGATCTCACGGTCTGTGAGTTCGAGCCCCACATCAGGCTCTGAGCTGATAGCTCAGAGCCTGGAGCCCATTAGGATTCTGTGTCTCCCCCTCTCTCTGCCCCTCCCCCACTCACGCTCTGTCTCTCTTTCCTTTAAAAATAAACATCAAAAATTTTTTTAAAAAAACTATCAAAATTATAATTGTAGGTTTATTTATGCAAAGCCTGACTTCTCTTGTTCCCAGAGAACCCCCACTAATTCCCAGAGAAGCATCCATCTGTTCCCATCATCATTGTACCCCTAGTGCATAGTAGGGACTCAATACATACATGAAGAATGAAGGAGAGAATGAATGAAGTAAATGAATTCATTAAGTGTTATACCTGAGTATGCCCTGTCTTTCATTGTTACAAGTAATGCTGGCATGCTCTCCCTTTTTATCTCTTAACAACTCCTGTAGCTGACATTTCCTCTTTCCTTCTGAGAATTGAGAATTGTTACAAGGGTGAAAAGGATAAATGGAAGAGACTGTGAGCTTCAAAAATGTGACTTCTACATTCTTCAATATCAAACTTTCAATATCAAAATTTATCTCTTAATCATTTTTAGAACCACTAGAGAGTAGTTATTCATACATAAACACAAGCAGAAACACTTTCGAAGAGTGCCCTTTTCTGCCTTCACCGCTCTCCCCTTATGACAAAAGTATATTTCCCTAGTGGAGATTAAACTGGAATTTAATTTAAATACACTAAACTTCACTTTAAGCAGATGTTCCCTAAGGCTCCAATTCTGCTTACAAACACAGGCAAAATAAAATCCACCATCATTATGGTTGTTAGTTGGAAAAAAAGAATTGAGAGAGAATGTTTAACCAAAGGGAAAAAAGTTACAAAAATATATGGAATACTATTTCCATAAACAGATTACATGGTATTTGCTACTATACAAGGAATACGGTTTTTTACTTTTTAAAAATCTCTTATAAAAAGCAATTATTGGGATACTGAGCATCTGGCATAAAAAAAAAACTGGTAAGAAGATAATAAAAATTCAAATGGAACAGAGATTGATTTATAATACCATTACCTAAATTTACTGAGCCCATGTTTTAGAGCCACGTGATTTTCATTCAAATCCTGGGTGACTCATGAGTCCTTAACATGGCAACTTAAATTCTTGTGTTTCCATATCCCTAGATCTGGTATAATTATAATAATGCTGACTGATCTTAAATTGATGTTGGGTAGCTTAGAAAACCTGCAACTACCATACGAAAATCCGATATTACTATGGATATCCTTACTACAGACATTTTGCATCTATTGCAAACATCAAAGCCAAGGCAAGCTCTATGATGAATTAAAACAGAAACACAGTCTTAGTATCTATGTCTCAGAAGTGCATTCTGATGCTTCATTTAGGATGATTATATTCTAAAGTGGTCATCTGATATCTCAAAGTAACCCCCCAGAAATTAATTTTTCACTTTGCACAACCTATGAAATAAGGGAAGGAAGGCATTTGTCTTAAATTAAGCCAATCGGATTTTCTCTTGGAATTTAGAGACAACTTCAGTGTGTGTCTGGAGCTATCAAATCAGTCTGTGGAGTAACTGTATTTAGTCATATAAACAGAAAAACAAACCTGATTTGCAAAGAGGATGGGGACACAAAGAGACAGTGCAAAGTAGGAACAAAAGACGACACTACTTGTCCTAATTGTTTTCCATTTCCTAAATTGAGATTCTGTTGTGGGCTTGACTGCAATCCTGCCCTGGGACCATGGGACATGTGTCCAGTTTCATAATGTATTTTCCATTCCTATGTTTGTAAATACAAGCTGGTTTCTGTTGCCTGTGATCTAGGAAATTCTAACTAATGACTCATTTTAGTATCAGGTGAAAGGCGAGAATAATAGACCTTCAGAGAATGTGGAACTGGCTAAGTCAGTAAAGGGTCAGGTTCAGGGAGGGTTTTCTCATGCCAGAGGAAGAAATTGATAGTCCATACCATACCACAATAAAGTATTTGATTGAGCTATTATCTGCTGGCTCTTGAGACTTTGAGCACCTACCAATGACGAACATTCGTGGAAATAAGGGCATGGATGGGAGTGTGTTGTTTGCACCGTGAAATTTTTAGGTTTAGTCCAGGATATGCTTCAGTCCTTCATTCAGCTGCAAGCATATAAAGAAAACCTGGGTCACTTATTTAAAATATTTGAGGTTTAAACAAAATAAAAAAATCATGAATAACATGAACTGCAATTGGTAGATTTACCGGTACTATGGATAAAATTGAGGCACGGATTAAAAAACTACAGAATCCAGGGGCCTAGGTGGCTGTGTCAGTTAATCATCTGACTTCAGCTCAGGTCATGATCTCACACTTGGTGAGTTCGAGCCCCACGTCGGGCTCTGTGCTGACAGCTCAGAGCCTGGAGCCTGATTCTGATTCTGTGTCTCCCTCTCTCTCTGCCCCTCCCCTGCTCATTCTCTGTCTCCCTCTGTCTCTCAAAAATAAAAATAAACATTAAAAAAAAAAAGAGGCGACTGGGTGGCTCTGTCAGTTAAGCATCCGACTTCCGCTCAGGTCATGATCTCACAGTTTGTGGGTTCCCCGTGTTGCTCTCTGTGCTGACCGCTTGGAGCCTGAAGCCTGCTTCGGATTCTGTGTCTCCCTCTCTCTCTGCCCCTCTGCAGCTTGCTCTCTCTCTCTTAAAAATAAATAAACATTAAATTTTTTTTAAAATTAGAGAATCCAAATATTGAGAGCATATATATCAAACCTGATCACCCTCTCCCACTCTTACGTCTTTAAAGCAGCCTTCAGACATTTGTGTCTGATAGTAATGATCTCTGCACTTCAGTGTAAAGCTCATTCCATCACTACATTGTCATGAGAAAGGACCAGGATGGGGTCCTGGTAAGGAAGGATCCCACTGTTACCCATCATGATCTGTGGCTTAGGCCCAACATCAGAGAGAAATGGGGATGGTTGAGAAATGGTGACAGCCCATGATTACAGGCAGAGAACTTTGATGGTAAAATAGGCTTTGGAGAGCGTCCTTACAGGTAGTGTCGTGTGGAAACGTTTTCTAAACAAACTGAATTCCCCAAAATGAAGCCAGATGACAGTCCAGGAGGTTTCAGGGCAGTGTGAAACTCTGAGGAACAGTGAGCCATGATAACAAATAGCATGGGGAGTGTTATCCACTTGGGTCACTCTCAGACCCAAATCCAAGCACCACCAGGAAGTAAGGGTTGTTTGCATGCCGATGTGTGTGTGCATACACACACGCCCACACACGGAGGAGCCTTCCTCATGCTCCTCTCCAGGGTGGCCCGGAAGTGTACTGCACAAGGAAAAGATTAAGATTTACTTCATTAAAGACTCATCTTGTTTTTTTTTTTTTCCCCATCATTGTTTATCAGGTATGTTGACCATGGTTAATGTTATATTTTTAGGTCATGAGATATAATGTGATGAGAATCCATACCGGGATAGGCTTCAAATGAACTAGAGAAGGAATGAATTTCATTTGGGGAAAATTAACCCATTAAAAAGCCCCTCAATTGTTTTTTTATCCAACCAATAACCCCCTTTTTTTGGAAAACCATATTTCTCCTGTTCCTTTTGTAGCTAACGGGTTGAGAATCACAGCACCTCTTCATTCCACCCACATCCATGATGTCAGCATATGACATAGCCTTCTACATTTTATTGGAAAAGAAAAAATTGGGGGCAGGCTGCTCAAATCACCTAAATAGGGCCAATCAGATTGTCTCTGGAATCGAACTTCCAACATTAACATCATTTTTTTTTCTTTTTTAAATTATAAAATATCTTGGGCATACTAAAATGTATAAGGAATAAAACAACAAAGATCCATGTAAACCAATACAGCTAAAGTTCCTAGGTACCCCACCATAGCTCATTCTCCCGTGGTCTCACAGAGATAGTCATGCTCTCTGATTTGTTGTTTCTCATTCTCATGTGTATCCTGACACTTTCTTTCTTCACATATGTATGCATCCCTAAGTGACATAGAGGATTATGTTGTAAAGCTTAAAACTATAACAAAATATCGCAATGCAACTAGAGAATTAGAAGCTGTCTTTCTGATGAGATTGTCAAACTAAGCTCCTTCTAAGGTGAAGGAGCCAGGAATACTGGACTCCTTTCTTAACTGCACGAAGGAATGATGGAGGAGGAAATTAAACCAATTTATGAAGAAAAATAAACCATAAACAGGAGGGTGAGGGAGGGAGGAATTTTATATGATGATTGAGTTCTAGATACAACCAAGTATAAAAGCATCAAACCCATTCTGTGCTATATTTTATCCAAGTTGTGTTTCGACACTTGCACCTCAAAGAATCCTCATATATAAAGTGGTGTCTGTCGTGGATTCTAAGTCTAATGTTCTCTCTTGTCTAGCAAGAGGGGGGGATGCAGGATTAAAGTGAAAGATTGCTAATGTCTGGGAAAAGACAAGAGCCCCAAATAAGGGTCCTTGCCCCATATTTATTAAGATCAGAAGGTTTACAAACATGATAGGTGTGTACAAAGAGACAAAGAAACTGGGAACATTAACTTGGGGATGTGAGGGAAAAGGGGGGTTTTGAAGGAATACAGTGTTTGGGGTTTGGGTCAATATAAAACAAAATCCTGGTGCTGGACAAATGGGCAGATGGTTATTAATGGCAGACAGGAGGTGCTGGGTCCATTTATCTTAGCTAGCCTAGGGGATGAGACAGATATAAGGCACTTTTTCTCTTGTTAACCATCTCCGCTCTAGGCTGCTTTGCCTGCAGTGCAGTGGTCCATAGTCCAATTCACCTGTTTACCTAACTTGGCCCTTTCCTCCTGTGAAAGCAGCTTTTCTGATATAGTACTAAATTGGGGGCCATTTTTTCCCTGCATGCCTAACTTTGTTTACCTCATATACCTTTGTATTGGGATACTTTGTGCCCATTCCTATTTTGGGTCTTTGACCCTCCCTCTATATTCTGGGATGCCTTTGCACCTCCCTATTCTTGGGGTCCCAATCTGGTTTACCCAAATTCAGGTGTGAGCATTCAATGGCTTTGTATTTCTTTATGCCTTGTTAACCCATTGGTGTAAGCCCAGGGGATTCCTAAGCTGATTCCCCACAGTATCTTGAAAAAGAATTCTGCAGGTAACAGGACCCTAAAATAGGAAATTGAGTCCAGATGTCATTGTGATCAGCAATGATCTCTGTCTCTGGACTGAAAGGCAGAAATATTTGATACGTCTCTGATGTATCCTAGAATTCAGACCCCCTGCCTTCCTTAGGTGGAACCTTTGGAGCCCTAGCAAATATACGAGAATAGTAGCAAATTTAGCAGCCTCCAGTGAGATCTTGCAAGAATGGGACAAGGTTGGATTCCCAAGCCAGAAATCTGTAAGCAGAAGGAGAACAGCATTTAGAGTTGTTGATAAAGCACAACATAGGAATCTGAGATGGCTGAAAGAGAACCAGTGTTTTGTTAATCGTAAAACAGAACAAATTATTTGCCCCCCCCCATAAAGTGAGAACAAGTGAAAGCAGAGATAAGAAAATAATATTGGTATCAAGGAATAGTTTAAGTTACAGACTTCATCTTCCAAACATCTCCTAATATTTGTACCCAGACTGACAGAGTTAATACTCTCTCTAGGAGGCAAATAATGAACGCATTATCTTCTGAGATGTAGTAGGACAGGGCAGAGGTGGGCTTATCCTTACTACCATCAGCTGAGGGCTAAGTGGAAGCCCTGTAGCAATGATATTTGAGAGATAAGCAGAGCATTAGAACAATTATGGGGAGAAAATCAGTGGATTCAGTGTTCTTGATCCAGGATTTCTATTGCTAATTATTCTGTGGAAATTTCAGAAATAAATTAACAAGTAGAAGAGTGGGAATTTTAGAAAATTTAATTTTCAGAGAACCCTCAAGCCAGGAAAACAGGGATCTATTATTGCTCAACCATTAATTCAACACTCAAGTCATTGTGACCATATCTAAAGAAAATGGGTAGATTAAGCAATTACAGTGCTATGGAGGGAGCCATTTATATATTCCTTTTAGACATGTCCACTGTGAAAAAATGGACCCTTGTAATCTTCCTAGCAGTGAGAGCAAAGGGAGGCAGATCAGAATTTACTCCAGACCTAGAATTTACTCCACAGCCAAAGAGGAGTTCCTTACTATCACTTCCTACAGCATATGATTTATGCTGAGGTTCAGTAACAGCTATCTATTTTTTCTTCTCCCCTTTATCACAAATAAGAGGCTTATCCCATACCCCCTCATTGTGGTTAAGTACATCATAGAGACCCACATCTGGACCTGTTCCAGGAGGAGTACCCATCTGTGGCTGTGCCATCTAAAGGTGATACTGATTTGTTGTCCTTTGGAGAGGGACTGAGTATATATTTGGTGACATTTGTAAGTAGTATAGCAAGTTAGGTGAAAACATTTAATAATTGGTCTTAATGCTGATGCTGGGAAACCATGGTTGGAATTTAGAAATGAGTCGGGAAGTATTTTGCCAGCACTTCTACCTTTGTGGATCTGTTCTTCCCAATCATGAGGTTCCAGTGGGGCTGTCAGTCATAGAGCACATCCCTACTGCTCCTAAATATGCCCAGCCTCAGAAGTAAACAGATGATGCAGGCCTGCACATAGACAGAACACCATTTTTCTTAAATAAAACAATTGATTTTGAGTGGGCCTATGACCAAATCAAGATCTATCAGAAGAGTCCTTCTCTGTAATGTATATTTGATAGTGGAGAGAAAACTGGGATAATAAACCATGAATCTAATAGTGATCTGTCACCCCTGGACACATGGATAAAGTCCTTCTGAAGTAAAGAATATTAAGGCAATATACAGAGGGAAGCAGTGGATGTAGAGATGCACATATTGGAAAATTGTTTGAACTTTGCAATCTAAATGAGCCTAAATCTATAAATATCTTTGGACTTCCCAGTTAAATGATTTAATAAGTTTCCATTTTAAATTAATTTGAGTTGTTTCTCTCCTAAAAAGTCCTGATACGTGCCCTGTGGCATGCCTCTGGGTGAAATGACAGATTTTGTTTCAGGTTTCCTCCAGTGATGGAGCAGTTGAGTGTGCATTGTTATGCATCAAACAGGTGAAGCATGGATAGAATATATTTGGATATATGGAAACAAAGACATATGTGTGCTAAGAAATCAAGAGCAAGACATAGTAGGTCTTTTTTTGCAGTGCTACCAATAATTCTCCATTGTCCAGAAGCTGTCCTAAACATCATGAGGGCAAGAAGACAGTCATTTTTAAATTATATCAACTCTTTGATCCTAACAAGGTCAGGAGGAGATTCCTGAATCCAGTTGGACTCATCACATTTTCTCTTCTATTTAGAAACGTTTTTGAGAGTTAGGTAGTTAGTCCCGGCATGTGACCTGAACTACAACATTGAGTTTACCTTGAGGTAAACACAGGGGCTGTGGCAGTGCCTGTGAGTTAACCTGTTGTCATAACATATAAACTGCCTTTTCAGAGAAAAGCAGAGAGAGCCACTATGCAGAGATGAAATATTGATGCAGATGTGCAGGGCTAAACAAAAGAGACGGAAAGAGAAATTTGATGGCTCTCCTGGGCCTAATCCTATTGTCTTCTGAGGCTCAATGCCATTCCAACCCTTATGTCGTTCTTTGATTTCTGCACATTCAATTAAGCTTCATTGTGTTCTTGCCCTACTAGTAGTTGGGTTCTGTTCACTTGTAGCCAGATGTTTCAAAATAAAATGACTGTGTTATAATAATAATTTGATGGTAATGATAATAGCCACGTTAGCTAAAATTTGCTGAGCATTTTTCATAGTTTCCATTGATCATTTAATCCTCACTATAACCTCGTGAGATAGACGTTATTATCCCCAACTTAAATGTGATGAAATGAATGTTAACGTATAGCGTTACGTGTCTCATTGAGAAAGTCTTCAAGTAAGTTATTATCACAAATTAAAGAATCAATAACTATCGAATTCCTTTAAATAAACTGTGATATAAACTTCCAACAGAAAAGGTAAGGACTAAATCCCAGGAAGAGAACAAGTTCTTTTGTTGGAATTGGTTATTCACTAGCATAGTATGATAGTTATTAAGAGGTAAATATCAGCCATCAGGTGGCATTATGAGTCATTTGACAGACTCCATTATCGGATCCCAAAAAAGTCCCCCAAAACAAAACAAAAAATGATACCCCACTGCTTTAAGTTTTCAGTAAAAATCTTGTGAATATGCTCAGAGAGATAGCACTTAGTGCATTCTGTCTTCAGTACCCAGTTTTGTTTTCCCCTGATATTTTTCTTAGCTGAAGTTCTGGCTTTAAATTTTAAATAAACGCTTACATGACTCAGACAATTTGGTGTAACATGAAAGAACAGTTTTGCCCTTGCTGAACGGAGCTCACGTGACTGCCTAAATAAAATTATCTGGAAAGAAAGGTCAACCATAGGAAATCTTACCAATGACGTGACTCATCATAAAATCACCCAAAACAATGACAGGGTTTGAATCTAATATATCATTGTATCTTCCACCACACTTTGTACACTTTTACGTAGTCCTCACTAGATATTTTTGAGAAAATCCATGAAAGGTAGATGCAGATTTGAACTGCACCCAGGGATGACTTTTATATGGTCCAGAAAGCTTTCATTTTAACAATTCACTATGATCACAATTTCTTGTTAATGTTCCACAGATTGCTGGAATGTGTTTTCACTGCATCACCACTTATTTTCATGTTTATCTCCCTTGTTAGAATGATTTCCTTAGTATCAGAAACTGTGCCACCCTTATTTGCCTTTCCTTCTATGGTGCCTAGTACATTGTGAGCACTTGATAAAAACAGTTAAAATGAATCACTATTAAATACAAGATTACCTCAGAGTTCCAGTGTATTCACATACCTCAGGCTGTTCAGTTTGAGAAGTACATGAGTTGTTTGAGAAGTACATGAGTTGTTTGGCTACCTATTACCTCTCTTTGTTGCTGAATCTGGATTACTTAGTTATCCTTTCTAATTCTTCAAAGATTCTGGTACCTGGTTTGCTCTCGAATTCTTTGGTGAATGAATATCCACATAGATCAACTTTCTAGTGTATGCCGGTGACCAGGTTTTTAATCTCTTCAACAATTTTAGCCTTCAATTTATCTGAAGGAACCACTCTCCTGGTCACACCTTGCACTTTGCCATTATCCTCAAAGATGCCCCTTCCATGATATCAATGCCAGACATCACACTCTCTAAGCACCACCTTCATTCTTCTGTTTGTTCCCACTACACCTCTGATATCTAAGATTCTAACTCTAGTAGACCTTCAGTTCATCAGCTCCAACACCTTCCCTTCTTCTTTGCCTCTTCATCCCTCACTTTTCCCCTCCTTGCCTTAGATTCCACAGTCCATCATTACAGTGGTTCCTTCTGCATACTCCCAATTCCCTTGCCCTCCTTCCCTCCATGGTATTATCCTGGTCAAGAGCCCAATCCTGAGTGAATACAACCCTCCACCTATTCTACACCTACACCCAAGGAGAGACTACAGCTGGAGAAAAGCTCACCACCATGCTGACTGGTCCCTGTTTATATTTATGATTATTAACTTCCAGAAACACCTAGAGCAACCCCCCTACTCCCCTTGTATAATTCACTCCACACTGTACTTTCTATTTCCCATTTTCTCCTCTGTCCCTGAACCTCAAATATCTTTCCAATCTTGACTAATGACATTTTCTCTTATTTTACTGAGAGAACTGAAGAAACATGAAGAAAATGTCCCAACATTCCAGCAACCAAATATTAAAAACTTAAAAATAAAATCCTGCTCTAACCTTTGCATGAGTTATTTTTACTCCTGCTAAAGGCCAATTCCTCCACATGTGCACTGGATTCCAACCCCTGGCACCCACCCAAAGGCAGGACATGCTTCCTCTCTCCTGCTTCATTATTTTTACTGATGTTCTCTATTAAATATTTTTTGAACATATAAACACATTATAGTATTTACCACATGAAATAAAATGAAAAAAATTAAAAAAAGTGACTTCCTCATTTCTCTGTTCCCCTTTATAACAAAGGTGCTAAAAAGAGTTGTCTGTACCAGGAGTCTCTAATGCTTATCTTATTCTTTCTGAAATCCATTCCAATGAGGACCTCCACCCCGACCCCCATCCACCCACCCCACTTACCAAAAACAGCTCTTGACAAAATCATCCATGTTCATTTCATACATGCTGCCAGTGCCAATGGTCAGTTCTTGATTTACATTTAACTGGCTCAATCAGCAGCATTTGTCATAGTTGGTCACTCTAGTCTCCTTGGAACATAATCCCCTACCCCATGCCTTGTGGCCTCTAAGGCACCTCCTTGGCTGTCCCTTCTGATTTTTCTCTGCAGATTCATCCTCATATTTTGGATTCATATACAGTGATGCTTCTCAGCTCATCCTTTGATCACTTCTTTATCTATACTTATTCCCTAGTGATCTCTGATGAGTCCATAATTTTGTCTCCAGCCCAGTCCTCTCCCTTGAACTGTGGAATTATTTATCAGATGCCCCCACCATATTTCAATTTGGGAGTATAATAGCATCTAAAACCAACATATTCAAAATAAAGTCTTGGTTATTTTAAGACTTCAAAAACAAAGCAAAATAAAACAAAATTCTGCCCTACTTGTAATCTTCCTCAAGTCAGTAAATAGTAACTCCATTTCTTTTTATTTCAGATAAAAATATGGATGCATGTTTGATTCCTCCTTTTACAATATAATCTGTATTCAATCCACCAACAAATATTGTTGGATTGTTCTTTAAAATATATTATGAATTCTCCCCACTTATTATTATTCCACTGTCTCTTAATTCTGGTCATTTCTTACTTGGACTATTGCACAAACCTCCACACTTGTCAACCTGCATTCATCTCACTATATTTAATAGGAATACACAAGGAGTGGTATGAACAAGAAAGAACTTTCCAGGAGGTTCCACAGTCAGCAGGGACTTCTATCTCACTGTTCCATCATATTAAGAGAATTGCCCCACAATTTAAGATGTCTGCTCCAGCCTGGGCACTGGTCTGTATTCTGAGGAGCAAGGGGCTGGATGGGAAGAGCACAAAAAAGAGCTTATTCCCACTCTTTAAGGAGTTTCACATAAAATTTCACTTATTATTAGCCAGAATTTTGTCACTTGGCCATGCTTAACAATAAGAGAACTGGGGAAGTACGTTTATTCTTCCATTGATATGTTGAGCTAATGATCTGTTACCGAAGAATAAGAGGAAAGTAAATATTAGGAGGCATCTAACAGTTTCTGCCACACTTTCCTATAGTGTATTCTTCAGCACTTGTAGCTGTTTTTGGAAACAACCGTCCAGATACCTAATCACTACATGACTGGAAAAAGACTATCACCTTAATTACTGGAAGAGCCTCTTAGCCGATCTCCCTACTCTTGCCCCCCTAATGGCTATTTGCATAGAGGAGCTAGAGTGAAAATTTAAGTATATATCTGATCATATTCTAAAACTTTCTAATGGCATCTCATACTACTCAGAGTCATAGGTGATGTTCTCACGGTAACCTGAAAGGTCATATACAAATTTTCCTCTGGTTACCTCTATGATTTAATTTGTCGTTGACTTCCCACCCACCCTCCCCGTGCTCACTATTCTATGCATGCATTGTCCTCCTTGCTGTTGCTTACACATCCCACACTGTAGCCTCACTGCAGGGCCTTTGCACCCAGCATTCCTTCTGGCTAGACTAGACTTCCCTCAATATTCACATGGCTTCCTAGGTCTGACCTCATTACTGAGGTCTTTTCCAACCACTCTACACAGGAGAACCATCCCCACTCATTTACTAGTTGCTTTCACCCTTCTTTATTTTTCTTTATAAACCTACTCTTATGTAACTTTTTGTTGTTGTTGTTGTTGTTGTTGTTGTTTGATTTTTGCGATCTCTTCCTATTAGTATGTAGTCTTTTCAAGGGCAGAGACTTCATCATGCTTGTGATGAATTGCATTTGGCACATAGAAGGCATTTAGGATATAATGAGGGAGTAAATTAAGTTTATTGATGGGAGGTGGGAAAAAGTTAAAGTCTGTTGCAGAAAATAACTTTTTTGAGTTCATTAGCTTTGCTTTTATGTAGACATCTATAAGAATATTAATTACTCATTTAATAATGGCTTCATGGGTGAGATTAGAAGTGCTGCCATGTGAATGTTTTTGATCATTCTGATCTCCTGATGCAGAACAAGACAGTTAAACACATACCTCCATATCAAACGTTTATGAAATTTAAATAGATTTTCCTTACCAAGAAGTTTTGTTCAAGAAGAAATCATTCTCAAAGTTAATGAGGCTTCTTAGGATTATACTTAAATAGTTAAAGACTCACTAAAGCCACACTTTATGGTGAGCAAAGGCTTTTAGAGATCTTCATGTATGTGAATGATGTGATTAGGTATTTCAAACTCTGATGATGGGAGTATTGAATGAGATTTTTGTAGTTCTCCCTCCAATAATTTTCTATTACTAATATCTAAGAAGTTCAAGTTTTCTTCTAGAAACAGACGTTTGGTTGAAAATTTCCCCTATCTTCTTTCTGTTCTGTAATTACAACTATACTGAAACTAACTTGACTTAATCAAATTCAATAATCTGGCTCATATTTTAATACTTTAGAGTTGTTATTTATCTCTTACCTTGCTTCTAAAGAAATTAATTTTTTTTAAGGTGAGTTCCAAGTTAAGAACTTTTAATTTTCTTTTATCCTAGTCCTAAGTAGATTGTGTTTCTCTATTTCCTGGAGACTCTAGATTGTTAATTAAAATACACAAGGGGCACCTGGGTGACTCAGTCAGTTGAATCTCCAACTTCGGCTTAGGTCCTGATCTCTCCTTGGTAGGTTTGAGCCCCGCATCTGGCTCTGTGCTGACACCTCAGAGCCTAGAGCCTGCTTCAGATTCTGTGTCTCCCTCTCTCCTTGCTCCTTCCCCCCTCATGTTCTGTCTTTCTCTCTCTCTCAAAAATAAATAAACATTAAAAAAATTTTTTAAATAAAACATACAAAATTTATCGACTAATTACTATTGATTCTGTACATTAGCCTAATACAATTAATATCATTAGACCATTTTGAACTATATACCTGAGACACATACTATCTTTTCATATATTTAAGATCTATTTGCCTTTCTTATTCTGTTAGCATTTTTATTCTTTCACTTTTCAATTGGTTGATGATTATTTCCTTATTTGTTTGAAGGAATTTTTTTTTTAAATTAGGGAAATTAACCCTTTATCTGAAAGTTACAAAAATTTTCTAATTTGTCTATATTTAAGTAATGAAATCCATTGATATATTATTTCACAGCTTCTGTTCTTTTTTTTTTTTTTTTGTATTATATTTGGAAAAGTCTTTCTCATTCTGAGATTAAAAAAGAATTATCCCCAAACCACAATGAGATACCTGTTAGAATGGCCATGAACAAAAAGACAAGAGATAACAAATGCTGGCAAGGATGTGGCAAAAAGGGAACCCTTGTGCACTGTTGGTGGGATTGAAACTGCTACAGCCACTATGGAAAAGAGTGTGGAGGATCCTCAAAAAAATCACAAATAGAACTACCATGAGATCCAGCAATTCCACTTCTGGGAATCTATCCAAAGGAAATGAAAACACTAACTCAAAAAGATATCTGCCCTCCCATGTCCACAGTAGCATTGTATATAATAGCCAAGACATGGGAACAACCTAAGTGTCCATCAACGAATAAATGGATGAAGAAATTGTGGTATATATATACAATAAAATATTATTAAGCACTGAAAAACAAGGAAATCCTACCATTTGTGACAACCTGCATGGATCTTAAGGCCATTGAATGAAGTAAGTGTTGAGTGAAATAAGTGAGACAGAGAAAGATACTGTATGATCTCACTTATATGTGGAATCTAAAAAAAGAAAAAAAATAACCAAACAAATTAATAGAAAAAGAGATCAGACTTATAGTTACTAGAGGGCAGGGAGAGTTGGAAGAAGGTATATAAAAGGTATAAACTTTTAGTTATAAGATAAATAAGTACTAGGGGTTAACATTCAGCATGATAACTATAGCTAGCACTGCTGTATGATATATAACAAAGGTAAGAGAGTTAATTTTGAGTTTTCAAAGCAAGAATTTTGTTTTCCTTTTTGTTTCTTTTTTTATTGTATCATTATGAAAAACGGATGTTAGCTGAACCTATTGTGGTAATCATTTCACAATATATGTAAATCAAACCATAATGTTGTACACCTTAAACATATATAGTGATGTATGCCAATTGTTTCCCAACAAAGCTGGATTAAAAAAAAAGAGAATTATCCCTATACCACTTAGGCTGGCTATTAAAAAAAAAAAAAAAAACAGAAAACAGTAAGTGTTGAAGAAGATACGGAGAAACTGGAGCCACTGTGCATTTGCTCATAGAAATGCGAAATGGTGCAGCTTGTATAGAAAACAATATGGCAGTTCTTCAAAAAATTAAGCAGAGAATTACCATGTAATCCAGTAAGTCCACTTCTAGGTATATGCACAGAGGAATTAAAAGCAAAAATTTGAATGATATTTAAGAAACATTATTCACATCAGCCAAAAAGTGGAAAAACTCAAATGCCTATCCACAGATGAATGCATAAACACAATGTGGTACGTCCATACAATGGAATATCATTCAGCATTAACAAGGGATGAAAGTATTTTAATGTTTACTTATTTTTGAGAAAAAGAGAGAGTGGGAGACAGGCAGAGAGACAGGGGGACTGGGGATCTAAAGCAGGCTCTGTGCTGACAGCAGAGAGACAGATGCAGGGCAAAAACTCATGAACCATGAGATCATGACCTGAGCCAAAGTCATATACTTAACTGACTGAGCCCATCCAGGCGCCCTGGGAGGAAATTTTGATACATGATACAACATGGATAAGCCTTAAAAACACCATGCCAAATGATATAAGCCAGGAACAAAAGGACAACTGTTATATGATGCTACTTGTATGCAGTAATCAGAATAGGCAAATTCATAGACATGGAAAGTACAGTAGTGATTGCCAGGGCCTGGTAGGAGGGGGCTGGGAAGTTACTGTTTAGTGAGTACAGTTTCGGTGTGGGATGATAAAAAGTTCTGAAAATGGAATTAAGTGGCATCCATATGAATGCACTTAATTCTACTGAATTATACACTTAAAATAATGACAATGCTAACATTTATATTATGTATATTTTACCACAATTAAGCAAGCAGAATTACTCTCTTATATCATTTAATAAGCTTTATAGTTTAACTTTGTTGATTTAAATATTGGATCCATTGTTCAGTTGCAAGAACCAGGCCAATTTTGAATAAGAAATGCTAAAAATGATATTTATTTATTCAGCTTTATGCTGATTTGTTTATATTAATTTATTCACCTTGTATACTAATTCCATTAAAATCGAATTTATTTTTTAAGGTTTAAAAAAACCATTATGAAGACTTTTCTGAAATATCTATTTTAGGGGCAGATAAAAAAAATCTGCTTTTATTATTTTTAATAGTGATTTTATTTCAGAAAGGGGAAAAAAGGGGGATACCCTAAGGCTTACTTTGTGCTAGGAATTGCCAAAATTCAAACCAGATAAAAGATAAGTCAGAGTCAGATTTTTCTTTTCATAAGTTCTGTCCAGAAAATGAAAATTTATTAACATCTCTTATGCTATGTTATTTCTTTAATACATTATATCTAGCTAAAATAAAAATAAGTTTTTTCATAATCTAGAAAAGAGTTTAAGAATGACCTTTAATCTGTTTGTTTTTTTTTTTTTTGTAAACAGAACTGTATAAAAAACTGTATTTCTAAAAGACCACAAGTTCAACTGTAATGATAATTATTTTTACCCCTAGAATTTTCAGCCAATATTTTTATATAAAACCCAAGGTTTCCATTTTACTTTATCCTAACACTGCAGGGAGTGACACTCTATTTTCAGAAATTGCTCCTAAATACGCATCTACTAACCATACTATTTACCAATATGACTAATACAAAGTGACCAAGCACAAGAGTGGAAAGAGATCAAGTCAGAGAGATTGCTGGGGCCAGATTATGCAAAGTCTTTCACTCTCTGGTAAGGCCTTTAGATTTTTATACCATTGATATAGGAAGATACTTGAGGGATTTTACCAGAGGAATAATTTATATTAAAGCAGTGTTTCCACTAAAGTCTTTGGAAGATTCTGTAGAAAGGTAAGGGTGAGAAGCAGCTGGACCAGTTAGGCAGCTATGTCAATGGTCCAAATAAGATATGATAGCTACATGGTGTAGGGTGGTGGCAGTGAAGGTGTTGAGAAATGATTGAATTTGGGATATGTTTCAAAGTTAGAGTCAGTGGGATTTGCTGATAGACTTGCTATGAGATGTAAGAGACAGAGAGGAGTTGAGGATGACTCAGGTTTTGGAATTACAAAATCTTTGTTTGAAAGAAGTGGACGATTAGATAAATACAATGGAGCTGAATAATAAGAATCTTTAGTGCCAGATGAGTAGTTCAGACTTGCTCCTGTAAGCATTACAAAGTCAGTTTAGATTACTGGGTAGGAGAATAACATGATGTAAGAGGTACTATGGGAGCACCTGGCAGGCTGAAAGGAGGAGGACGAGGCAGGACTCTGCTGGTCTGTGTCTGACAGTGGTAAGACTTGTTACTCCTCTCTCCTCCTTTGGTGATGGAGGCCCTTTTACACAGTGGACACTTGTCTATTAAATATGCCCTCCAGTTCCCTGTGGAATCTGTTTGAGTGAGAAAATATTAGAATTAGGATGGTGGGTCACACAAGCCCCCAAGACACAGAGTTACTTGCACCTTATAGAACTTTCCAGATAGAATCATGAGCAGGTTGATGGAAATTCTCAGGCCAGACTATCTGATTTTGAATTCTGGCTTTACAACTTATATTTGCCTGAGCTTGGACAAATTATTTAACTTCCCTGTATCTTAGTTTTATCATCTGTAAACAAGGTTAAAAAGGTACTTAATTCATAGGGCCAGGTGAGCATCAAATGAGTTTTATATTTTAAAACATTTGGGATACAGCCTAGGACATAGTAAAATGTTCAATAAATGTTACAATGATGTTTTTCCCTTCACCTTCAAATAAAAAAGAATCAATGTAGACTAATCCTTGTGATATGTTCTTATAGTAATCTTGGTATAGGTTGATTAGGGTTTATGGAAGGCATCTGTGAGAATATCATTTCCAAAAAAAAAAAAAGAAAAACAAAATTAAATACCTGGATAAAGGAAAGAGTGTACATGGTGACACTGAGTGTCTAGAAGAAGATGGCTGTCCTCAACAAACAATGATGACGTTTGGAAAGAACCCACATTTTTCGAATGTCAAATGCTTTAGAGCCTACCATGTTTTGTTATTTTATTTTATTTTATTTTATTTTACTTTATTTTATTTTATATTTTATTTTATATTTTATTTTACTTTATTTTATTTTATTTTATTTTATTTTATTTTATTTTTAAGCTCCACACTCAACATGGGGCTTGAAGTCACAACCCTGAGATCAAGAGTCACATGTTCTGAGGACTGAGCCAGCCAGGCACCCCAGACTCATGTTTTCAAATGGTAAATTTGGAAAATTTCTTTGGAAATGTATTTATTTCAATCAATATTTTTTGATAACCATATGGATATAAATTATACTTATAATTAAAAATTGCCTGTAACAAAGTTTCTCTCTAGCTTGAATGCAGAGATTTATTGATTAGAAAAATAAAAAGGAGAAGAACAAAGTCTTCAAGATGTATGAAGTGTCTGTGATCACTTTCAAATATAATTTTGTAAGAAAGGAACCATTCACCATCATTATAAGGCTGTGTTTTCTGTTTTAAAATTCTCACTTTTCTCCTGGATTAAGATTGTATTCTTATTACCAGGCAGATTTACAAATTCTATGTATGTATGCTGACTAGCTGATATTGTTATCAGTCACATATAATTACATTATTTAATTTGTTGCATATTTTCAGATAATTATCAGCCAGAAATATTTTCATCTTCTTTAATAATAAAAAATTTAAGAAACAAAAGCTTTGATATTCGAAAACTATTCCCTAAGCAACTAAAATGATATTTAGACATGCTAAAAAGAAGTTAAAATTTTTGAGGCTAATAAGATTAGTTATGGCAACAGTTTCCTATCCCTACTATTCATTGGAGAGTCTTCATTTCTTAGCATCTGTGGTCGACAGAAAAATGGCCCTCCAAAGATGTCTATATTTGTAGTTCCC
Source organism: Herpailurus yagouaroundi (assembly GCF_014898765.1). NCBI lineage: Eukaryota > Metazoa > Chordata > Mammalia > Carnivora > Felidae > Herpailurus > Herpailurus yagouaroundi. Next base: position 20,645,477 of record NW_024412394.1, on the reverse strand, counting down.
AGAATTTGGGAACATATGTTACCTTACATGGCAAAGAAATCTTAAGGAACCAGATGGAATTAAAGTTGCTAATCACTTGGCCTTGAGATGGGGAGATTATCCTAGATTATCCGGGTGAGGGGCTCTGTGCAATCTTAAGAGTTATTATAGGTGTAAGAGGAAAACAAAAGAGAGATAACCAGGAAAACAGCAACAGGGAAAAGATTAGACCAGCCATTGCTGGATTTGAAAATGGAAGTGGACCATAAGCAGGAAATGTGGGCAGCCTCTAGAAACTGGAAAAGGCAAGAAGATTCTCCCCCAGAGAGTGCAGAGAGAACACAGCTTTGTTGACACTTTGCTTTTAGGCCAGTGAAGCCCATTTTGGACTCCTGAGCTCCAGAACTATAAGATAATAAATCTGTGTTGTTTTTAGCCACTAAAGCTGTGGGTAATTTCTTACAACAGCAATAGAAAGCTAATATATCATGTAAAAGAGATATTCCAAAACATGTACAGAATAAAGTTTAAGAAAACATTCAAGAGATAAAAAGGATGGAGAACAAATATTTTAATTCAAGATGTATAAAATTCATGATTTCTCTCACCAAAGGAATAGAAGTTAGATGTTAAACTCACTGTTCAAATTAACACTCAGAGGATTTTCATTTTATTTATCTGCACCCAACACGGGGCTCGAACTCAGCACTCTGAGATCAAGAGTTGCATGCTCTTCCGAATGAGCTAGCCAGGTACCTCAAAAGCATTTTCATTTTAACTCCATTCCTGGATTACTATCTCATTCTGTCTGTAGAATTTGCACAGATTTTGCATAACTATAATAGCAGTGAATATTAAATATAAGGACTTTAAAAGAAAACAATGTTTTATAATACTCTCGTTTTTTACATTAGAGTGGCATTCTTTTTAAACCAAACCAGTCAGAAAAATCTAGCTAAAACAGTCAAGGAATTTATTTGATTCTATTCAGATTTATACCAGTAAGTTTTATAATCATTAGGCTGTATTTCTAACACAGTACCTAATTTACAATATTACTTTCAGCACATCACTTAACCTCATCATTTCTAGTTTACAAATTTACAAAGAAATAATTAGAGACACTTAACCCAGGAAGTGAAGTGGTGGTTAATTAGATTATATCTCCAAAATATTCTATACATTTAATAACATCCTTCATCTGAGTATCCCAAAGCACAGCCTATAAACATTATCTCAATTATATGAGTGGGGGAAAAGGCAGAGGGATTAATTAGATCAGAAAAATAAAACCATAAATTACCCACTGGTGGTAGTAGACTGTCAAGGCTGTGGATGCTGTGCTTACCAGTATTTTAATCTCTATTTTATACCACTAGGCATTATCAATAATATCATAAGCCCTAAAACTCATAGAAGAAGATGTTTTAGAGATCCTAGCCTTTGTTTAACATGATGTGGAAAGGCTTAAAGTCAACTGATCTTTGACAAAAGTGACAAGAATTCACAATAGAGAAAAGACAGCCTCTTCAAAAAATGGTGTTAGAAAAACTGAATATTCACATGCAAAATAATTAATTGGACCTTTATCTTAACTGGTACACAAAAAGCAACTCAAAAGGGATCAAAGACTTAAACACAGTACCTGAAACTATAAAACTTCTAGGAGAGACATATGGGAAAACCTTCATGACGTTGGTCTTGGCAATGATTTATTGGATATAAAGTCAAAAGCACAGGAAACAAAAGTAAAAACAGACAATTAGGTTTATATCAAACTAAAAACTTCTGCACAACAAAGGAAACAATAACAGAGTGAAAATACAACTTAAGGAGTGGGAGAAAATATTTGCAAACCATAAATAGAGTATATATGATATATTAGCTGGTATATTAACAATACAAAGGGTTAATATCCAAAGAAATCTTTAACTCAATAGCACACATACACACAAATGAGCAAAGGACTTGAATAGACATTTCTCCAAAAAAATATACAAATGGCCAGCAGGTATATGAAAAGGTACTAAACATCACTAACCTTTTGGGAAATGCAAATTAAAATTATAATGAGGGGCACCTGCGAGGCTCAGTCAGTTGAGTGTCTGACTCAATTTTGGCTCAGGTCATGATCCCAGGGTCATGGGATAGAGGCCTGTGTTGGGCTCCATGCTGAGTGTGGAGTCTGCTTAAGATTCTCTCTCTCTCCCTCTGCCCCTCTCCCCTGCTCGTGAACTCTCTCTCTAAAAATTAAACAAATCTTAAAAAAATACAATGAGATATCACCTCACATTTGTTAGGATAGTTATTGGCAAAAAAGCAAAAGATAGCAGCGTCAATGAGGATGTGGAGAAATTGTATACTATTTTGTTTTCCTTGTATACTATTGGGAATGTAAAATGGTGTAGTCATTATGGAAAACAATATAGAGGTTCCTCAAAAAAATTAAAAATATGATCCTATAATCCCCTTTCTGGGCATTTATCCAGAAGAATTGCAATCAGGATCTTGAAAAGATATTTGTACTCCTGTATTCATCGCAGGATTATTTATAAGAGCAATGATGTGAAAACAATCCAAATTTCCATCAACAGATGAATGGATAGAGAAAATGTGGTATGAAAATACAATAGAACATTATTTAGCTTTAAAAATAAAGGAAGACAATCCCACCATATGTGATAACATGGATGACTCCTGAGGACATTATGCTAAGTGAAATAAACCAGTCACAGAAGGACAGATACTGCATGATGCCACTTATATGACATACATAAAATAGTCAAAAACATAGAAGCAGAGAGTAGTGGTTACCAGGGGCAGAGAGGAGGGGAAAATGGGGAATTTCTATTCAACAGGTATAATTATATAAGATGATTACGTTTCAGAAATTTTTAGTATTTGTCAAAAATAAACAAAAATATTTTTTAAATGAAATGGTAAGTCCTCTCATCAGAAAATGTCAGTGTTAAGTAGGCAAACTTCAAAGATTGAAGACAAATGTGTAAGTAAAGCCCAAATACAAAACTAGCAATAAGGTATATTTTTTGCAATTGTAAATCTTTCTTTACCAATATTTACTTTAAGTATAAATGGATTAAACACCTCAATAAAAAGGTATAAATTAGAAGAATGGGTTAAAAAAAACCACAACAAACAAACAAACAAACATCTCTCATGATTCACTTTTATGCAGTCTCCAAGAGATTCACCTTAGACAAAAAGGTACAAATAGGTTGAAAGTGACAGAATGGGAAAAAGCTATTCCATGCAAACAGTAACTAATAGAAGTTAGAATAGTATTATATTTATATAGCCCTTTGCACTGTGCCTTGTATATATTTATATATAATTAAATTTTATAGACCATAAAAGGATGTGCTGATTTTTCACTTATTTCACTCAATATTATTGTCATATAATTAATATCCAGTCTAATATTGATAAACCATGCTGTAACCAGATACACTAGTAATAGTAGAAATTCAAAGAATGTGGGAAGTGAAATTGACTCTTAGAGTCATAACTGGGTTGCATCCATGGGGATAACAGGTAATGTGGACTTTCTGGTGTTTTAGTACTTGCTTAATATATAAAGACAAACTAATAGGACTTAATCAAAAAAGTGACTTATTCAATTCAGAGAAGGCAAAATCAGTGTCCATCTGGTTTCACTTCTATGAATTTAATTTTAGGTAAAAAGAAAATGTGAAGAAAATTTTAAAAAAATTAACATTATAAGAGCATTGAATAAAGTAGAGCTGATATCCTGGCCAGCTCTCACCACATTTCTAACAGATGCATTAAGAGTGATGAGCCTGGAGGAAAATGAGCCAGCAGTATACTCTCTTTGAAACCATGTTCTCTAACACACTGAGTTTCGGTCAAGGAACCATATAGGTGAGTAATTCCTGTTTCCGAGATTTAAAAATTTTGATGGGAGAGGTCCAAGGCAGACTATGAAAAATGAAGGGGTTCCTAATTGGGATTACGGTGATAGCTTCATGTTAGTAACCCAGAACAATGTATTTCAAAATATATCACTTTCATCAAAAGTGCATAATACTAATTTTCTCTCATCATTATCAATATTATATATTATAAATCTTTATTATTCTTGACAATCTGATGGATGAAAAATGTTATTTCACTTTCAATATTAGTTTATTATAACCTAATAACACTAAAAGAGCAAAAAGGAAAGTCTTAGAGATCTACTATATAAATTGTGTGTAGAGTTAATAATACTGTATTGTACACTTAGAAGGTAGATCTCAATTTAAGTTCTTACCACAAACAACAACAACAACAACAACAACAATGGAAGTGGTGTCACATATTTTTGGATTGTCCAAATCAAGTTTAATACAGCTGGCACTGCCTCTATCAGTATTTTTACAGGAGCTCCTTCTCCATCTCTGAGTTTGTACAGCCATGCAGTCTAAAGTGCTTATTTGGTTCAGAAAAGAGTTCCACAGTTTCCATAGTAACCTCAGTTCCTATTGGATGAAGAATATCCTGCTGAGTCTGTTGTTTCTGTTCAATGCTGAAGTTGCATCTAATGTGGGGTCTTGCCCAGCTTCCTGCCCAAACAAGAAGAACCCATTCAGTTGGACAGCTCCACTTGTGACTCTTATCCCTCAGGTCTAAACTTTATCATGGAGGCCCCCATGACTCGGGTTCTAAGGTCATGCTGCAATAAGCTTGTATAATGGCACACAAATTTTCTGATACCACTTCTACTGGGAAGTGAACTGCTTAGCCAAAGGGGATTAAACTTTTCTTTGTACTTCAACCCTTTTCCCCTACATTGCAAAATACCCCTCAAGAGCCCTGTTCTCAGAGATACAGAGAGCTGCAGCACCCACAGCCAAACCCAGTATGTGTCAGGTCACTTTGGAGAGATGGAAAGGCTTCTGAGGAAACCTGCTGATGAGCACAGATACTTTGAATAAGTCCACTTAAAAATGTAGACGTAAAAGTCTGAAAAGAAAGAGCTGGCATACCTTCAATAGACCAAGTGGTATAAAGCAAGAATTGTGTGAGACATGTGGGAAAGGGAATTAAACCAGACATGACTATCACTTTAGGTGAGACTTTTCTTGAAGGTCTATTATAAGGAAGCACTACAGTAGAATTTACTATATGTATAGTAGAAGCACTATATTCAGTAGAATTTACTATATGTATGTAAACTCCTCTTTACCAATCAGTGGAAATTAATAAAGCCACATAACTACTACTTACAAATATGGTAGCCTCCACCTTTATGAGAGTAGAGTCCCAACCCCACCTTTTAAGTCTGTCCGAGTTATTTATGGGACTTCCCAGGGTGGTCTCTGAGAATTACTTATATTCTACTCAGTTGATTTCACTGAATATTTTTGTGATGTTTATAAGGTCCTAAGTTAAAGAACTGGCCATGTACATGGGGCACCTGGGAGGCTCAGTTGGTTAAGTGTCCAACTTCAGCTCAGGTCATGATCTCACAGAACATGAGTTCCAGCCTCTGCCCAGGAGAGGGGCAGGAAGAGAGGGAGAGAGAATCCCAAGCAGGCTCTGCACTGTCAGCGCAGAGCCCAGTGTGGGGCTTGAACTCACAATCTGTGAGATCATGACATGAGCCAAAGTCAAGAATCAGTCGCTTAACCACCTGAGCCACTCAGGCACCCCTCATAAACATTTTAAAATAACTAGTTATTCCAAGAAAACTTTTCTAACTTGGAATAACTAGTTATTTTAAAATGTGCATGAAAAATATTCTCTATTTTATATATAGTTTACATTGCGTGTTATAAGAAAATAATAACTTACATTTGTAGAGCTTTCTATAGCTCACAAACATTTTTGTATAAATTATCTTGTATCATATTGGTAATATATCTGAAAAAATGAGCAAAGGAAACAAAATCTCAAGAAATGTGAAATACCTTGCCAAAGATCACATGGCTAATTAGAATGAAATCTTGGCAGTAAGGCTAGAATCTAGGACTTCTGATTCACATTACATCATATTACATTGCTCTTCTAGCTTGAAACCATAAATGCTTGATTTAAACATAACCAGACTTAATATGATGCATTTAGTGAGAAATATATAGCAGATACTTAAGCAGAAATTATCAATAATTTAACATTATTACTCCAAATAGTATTAATATCTAAGTAGTATCAATACTAGTCAATATACCATTACTAATTTGCTACATGATCTGAATTTAACAGTTTAGCTAATCAGTATCTCCTGATAAGAAATATTATCCCTTTACTATTTTCTTAACATATATGGTCAAATCAGGTCGCCCAGTTTAAACAAAACAAAACAAACAAATCCTGAAGTGACCAAGCACTCAGATGGAGTCCAGAAAGCTGTGTTGAACCATCCTGTATCTCAAGTTCACAATCTTTATTGTGATCTACAGAGTCTACCTTGAACAGAAATAAGGAGTGACTGTTATGAACCATCCAGCTCATTCCACTAGTAGCCTTTATTATAACACTTTGAGTAGTAGTTCCTTTGGCAATCCCTATCAAGTTCTTTCATGGAGATTCTTTGTAGTGACACTTTCTTCTCATATAAATGACTTTCTTTCCTTCCACACATATGTCATCATCTTGGCCCAATTCAGACCTTTCACTAGGTTTGTCAGCTGCTCAGTTTTTTTAAAACTTCACCCCACTGAGGTGGAAGGGTCTTTAAATATGTCTGATGAATGCCAAATACAATGAAAAATAACTCTCAGAGTGAAGCATCAAGATAATCAAGTCTTTTATCTCAGTGAGAGTGAAAGTTTCCTGCTCAATTACTTTATTCTAAAGTAGTTGGCCTGTCTTTCTAAATTTTATTTGCATCCTAAAGGTCTGTCAGTTACCCTAAATTACAGGTATGACTTGTTAGGGAAAAAAGATATTTCTCTACCTTTCAAGGTTCTTTTGGGTGGTCTAAGAATTAAATTGGCATGAGACAGCTTAATATGAGAAAGTCAAATTTAATTACATACGTACAGGAACTCCACATAAACATGAAAGATTTGAAAGACAGTTTGGAAAATGAAGTGTATGTATCATCTTGAACTAACAGAGAGAGGGGTAGGGGTCTGGGACTTCAAAGGGCAATTCATAGGATGATGAAAAAGAGTAAATATTTGGTAAACAAATGTCTGCTGCCAAGCTATACAGAAACGATGGGACATAAAGAAGAATTTTAAGACTCCTTAGTTCCTCCCTGTCTACCATACTTAGTTCATATTATAGTTAACCCTTGAACAACATGGGTTTGAATCCACTTATATGTGGATTTTTTACTGTGAGTACTGTAAATGTATTCCCTCTGCCTTATGATTTTTCTGATAACATTTTCTTTTGTGTATTTTATTGTAAAAATACAACATATAATACATATAACATACAAAATATGTATTAACGGACTTTTTATGGCATCGGTAAAGCTTTCAGTCCATGGTAGTCTTAGTTAAGTTTTTGGAGAGTCAGAAGTTAAATGCTGATTTTCACCTGCAAGGGAAAAGGGGTTCAACATCCCTAACCTATACATTGCTCAAGGGTCAACTGTATGCAGTTGTTATCTATGGTGATGGCTCCCTTCCTGCAGTAGGTCCTCTATCTAAATTCTTTTTGGCATTTAGAGGAAAGGTCAAAGGCTTTTTCTGAGCCTCAGTTTCTTAAAAATAACCAGCTTAAGATAATCCACATTCCAAAGAGACACATTTTGGGGTGGCAAGCTTTGTTCCTCTATGGGTCCTTACCCTAGCTGGATAGGAAAGAAATGAAAACAAAAATCAGAGCGTCACCGAATAATGAAAGACATTGGACATTACATAGAAATTTGAAATAGTTAACTCATTACTATTACTTTTACAAATATTATAAATACAATTGGTCAAAGAAACCTCATTAAAAAATTATCAATATTTTCTGGTTATAGTTGACCCTTGAAGAACATGACACCCCATGTAGGCAAAGATCCATGTATAATTTTTGACCCCAAAACTTAACTACTAGTAGTCTACTGTTAACCAGAAGCCATACTGATAACATAAGCAGTCAATTAACACATACTTTGTGTATGTATTATGTACTATATATTCTTACAATAAAGTCAGGTAGAAAAAAGAAAATGTTATTAAGAAAATCATAAGGAAGATGGTGCATCTGGGTGGCTCAGTCAGTGAAGCGTCAGAATTCAGCTCAGGTCATGATCTCATGGTTCCTGAGTTTGAGCCCCGCGTCAGGCTCTCTGCTGTCAGTGCAGAGCCCACTTCAAATCCTCTGTCTCCCTCTCTGCCTCTTTCTTTCTCAAAACTAAAGAAACATTAAAAAAAGAGCAAATCACAAGGAAGAGAACATACATTTATAATATTATATTTTATTTATAAAAAAAAATCCACATATAAGTGAACCTGCACAGTTCAAACCCATGTTTTCAAGGGTCAACTATATACTGCTTTCACAGAGAAGCATACTGACCTCTATACTGAAGATATTTTACAAACATCGTTCATACTTGTAGAGCTATGTTTCTCCCAGGAGATCTGAAACTCGGAGAATGACAATAAGCCTAGTGATTTGTATTTATTGAAATACAGGTTCCTAGGTATTGCCCTCAGGTTGAAAGGATAAGAATGTCTAAAGAATCTTCATTTATTAAAAACCTCACTTCATGCATGTACTGACATTAAAGAATCTCTTCTAGGAAAAAAAAATAAGATGCTTCTAGCACATACAGATATGATAAACACTGACAGGTAAAGAATGCATTTATTCTTATAATTAATGATATAACATTTAGATTTCTAAACATATTATAAATTTGTGGAAATCTATCTTCCTATTTTAATAACTTTAAACAGGAAAATCTTTATTTTGGTGTAGTCCCAAATAGTATATTTCTGTTTTTGTTTTTCTGGTCTGAGGAGGCATCCATTAAAATGTTGCTAAAGCTCTATACAAGAGATCACTTTGTTTTCTTCAAGAAGTTTTATAGTTTCATGTCTCATATTTAGATCTTTAATCCATTTTGGGTTTATTTTTGTGTGTGGTGTAAGAGTGCAATCTTGCTTCATTCTTTACATTCTTTTTAGCTGTCCAGTTTTACCAATACCATTTATTGAAGACTATCTTTTCTCTATTGTATATTATTATCTCTTTTTCCATAGATTAATTGATTATATGAGTGTGGGCTTATTTCTGGGTTCTGTATCCTATTCCATTGATCTGTCTATTTTTGCGTGGGTACCATACTATTTTGATTGTTATAGCCTTATGTATATCTTGAAATCTGGAATTGTGATTCTCCGGCTTTGTTCTTCTTTCTTTCTTAAAAAAATTTTTAACATTTTTTATTTTTGAGAGACAGAGAGGGACAGAGCATGAGCAGGGGAGGGGCAGAGAGAGAAGAAGACACAGAATCCAAAGCAGGATCCAGGCTCTGAGCAAGCTGTCAGTACAGAAGCCTATGCGGGGCTTGAACCCATGAACTGTGAGATCATGACCTGAGCTGAAGTCAGATGCTCAACTGACTGAGTGACCCAGGGACCCCTGTTCTTCTTTCTTAAGATTACTGTGGCTATTAGAGGTCTTTTGTGGTTCTGTAAAAAATTTTAGATTATTCATTCTACTTGCTATTGGTGAAAATTGCTATTGGTATTTTGATAGGCATTACACTGAATCTGTAAATCGATTGCTTTGAGTATTATGGACATTTTAACAATATTAACTCTTCCAAAAGAATGAAATCTTGCCATTTCCAACAACATGGACAGATCTGAAGGGTATATGCTAAGTGAAATAAGTCAGAGAAAGACAAATACCACATGATTTCAGTCATATGTGGAATTTAAGAAACAAAAGAGAAAAAATAAACAGATAAACAACCACAACAAAAACAGACTCAAGAATGAACTGGTGGTTACGGGGGGGGGGGGGTGGCGTGGGAAGTGGAATGGATGAAATAGTTGAAAGGGATTAAGAGTACACTTATCTTGATGAGCACTGAGGAATGTATAGATTTACTGAATCCCTATATTCTACACTGAAACTAATATAACTTTGTACATTAATTATGCTGATATTAAAAAAAAAACCACCTTATTAACTCTTCCAATCCATGAGCATGGAATATCTTTCCATTTGTTTGTGTCATCTTCAATTTCTTTCATCAATGTCTTATAGTTTTCTGAGAATGGGTCTTTCAACTCCTTGGTTAAATTTACTCCTAGGTATTTTATTCTTTGTGGTGCACAGCAAAGGAAACCATCAACAAACAGAAAGACAATGTAGTGAATGGGAGAAGTTATTTTCAAATGATATACCTGATAAGGGGTTAATATCCAAAATATATAAACAACTTACACAACTCAGTGCTGAAAAAACAAATACTCCAATGAAAAAATGGAGAGAAGACATGAACAGACATTTCTCCAAAGAAGACATACAGATGGCTAATAGACACATGTAAAGATGCTTACCACCACTCATCAGCAGGGAAATGCAAATCAAAACCACAATGAGATATCACCTCCCACCAGTCAGAATGGCTAGTATCAAAAAGACAAGAAAAAATAAGTGTTGGCAAGAATGTGGAGAAAGTGGAACACTAGTGTACTGTGGATGGGAATATATGTTATGCAGCCATTGTAGAAAGCAGTATGAGGGTTTCTCAAAAAATTAAAAATAAAAATGCCATATGATCCCATAATTCCACTACAGACTGTTTACCCAAAGAAAATGAAAACGCTAATTGGAAAAGACACATGCAGTCCTATGTTTACTACAGCATTATTTACAATAGCCAAGGTATAGAGCCAATCCAAGTGCCCATGAGTAACAAATGGATAAACATGTGATATATTTGTATATACATATATGTGTACATATATGTGTATATATACATATGTAAAAATATATGTATATGCACATATATGCTTATACACACAATGGAATATTACTCAGCTATAAAATAGAATCAGATCTTGCCATTTGTGGATAGACATGGAAGGTATTATGCTAAGTGAAATAAGTCAGACAGAGAATGACAAATACCATATGATTTCATTTATGTGTAGAATCTAAAATACATAACAAAACCAAAAAACCCAAACAGACTCTAAGGCAAAGAATAAACTGTGGTTGCCAGAGGTGGGTAGGGGGATAAGTGAAATAGATAAAAAGTATTAAGAGGTACAAACTCCCAGTTATAAAATAAATAAATCATGGAGATGAACAGTATAGTATAGGGAGTGTTGTTAATAATGTTGTATGGTGACAGATGATTCCTAATAGGTAAGATTCCTATTACCATGGTGATCATTGAGTAATGTATAGAATTGTATCACTATGCTGTATACCTTAAACTAATATAACATTGTATGTCAACTATACTTCAATAATAAATAAAAATTAAATCAGAGATTCATTCTTTGTTTTAGACTTTATTATTTTTAGAACAGTTTAGGTTTTCAATAAAATTGAGAAAAACATACAAGAGATTCCCCATATACTCTCTGTTCTCACACATGCATAGACTCTCCAGTTATCAACATTACTCACCAAAATGTTATATTTTTTTACCAAAGGTGAACCTACATTGACACATCATAATTACCCGGGTCCATAGTTTGTCTAAGGATTCATTCTTGGTGTTGAGCACTAAATAGTTTGGTACAAATATATAATGACATATATCCACAATTACAATATCATCCATTTTCATTCATAAAAATTCTCTCTGTTTTGCCAGCTCTTCTGCTCCTTCCTGAGCCCTCCCCAGCCACTAATCCTTTCATTGTATCCATATTTTGCTTTTTCCAGAACGTCCTATTTTGGTATAATACACCACATAGCCTTCTCAGATTGGCTTCTTTCACTTAGCAATAGGCATTTAAGTTTCCTCCATTTTTTTTTTCAGAACTCATGAGCTCATTTCTTTTTATTGTTCAATAATACTCCACTGTCTAGATGTACCACAGTTTATTTATCCATTTACCTCCTGAAGGACAGCTTGGTTGCTTCCAAATTTGGGGGATTATGAATAAAGCTGCTATAAACATCAGCATGCAAGTTTTTGTGTGAACAATAACTTTTCAGTTCCTTTGGTTAGATGCCAAGAAACATAATTGCTGGATCATATGGCTAAGGTGTATTTGGTTTTACAAGAAACTACTGAATTGTTTTTCAAAGTGGCTATACCATTTTGTATTTCCTCCAGCTATGTATGAGAATTCCTGTTGCTCTGCATTCTCACTAGTATTTTACTGTCATCTGTCTTCCAGATTTTGGCCATCCAAATAGTTATGTACTGGTATCTCATTGTTTTAATTTGTATTTCCCTAATACCATATGATGTGGATCATCATAGGCTTAATTGCCAAATGTATATCTTTTTTGGTGAGGTGACTAATAATGTCGTATAGTCATTTTTAAGTGAGTTGTTTTCTTATCATGAGATTTAGGAACTCACTACATTTCAGATAACAGCTCTTTATCAGATGTGTCTTTTGAAATGTTTTTCCCAGTCTATGACTTGTCTTCTAATTCTCTTGATATTTTCTTTTGCAGAGAAGTTTTTAATTTTAATGAAGTCCAAGCTTTATTAATATTTCTTACATGGATTGTGTCTACAGTGTTGTATCTAAAAAGGCATTGCCAGATCCAAGGTCATCTAGGTTTTCTCTTATGTTGTTTCCTAGTGGCTCTATAGTTTTGTGTTTTACATTTATGTTATGATTACTTTTAGTTAACTTTTGTGAAGACTGTAATGTCTGTGTCTAGATTCAGTTTTCTGCATGTGGATGTCCAAGTGTTCCAGCACTGTTTGTTGAAGAAACTATCTTTGCTCCCTTATACTGCTTTTGCTCCTTTGCCAAAGATCAGTTGACTATATACATGGGAGTCTATTTTGGGATTCTTTTTTCTGTTCCAATGAATGATCTATTTGCCTATTCTTTTTCCAATAGCACATTGTGTTAATAAGTATAGCTTTACAGTTAGTCTTGAAATCAGGTAGCATCAATCCTCCAACTTTATTCTTCTCCTTCAATATTATGTTCCCTATTCTGAGTCTTTTGCTTCTCCTAATAAATTTTAGAATCATTTAGTGGATATACATAAAATAATTTTCTGAGATTTTAATTGAGATTGCATTGAATCTATACATCAGTTTGCAAAGAATTGAATCTTGCCCATATTTGGTCTTCCTATCCACAGTCATGGGGTATCTTTTCATTTATTTAATTCTTCTTTGATTTTATTTCTCAGGGTTTTATAGTTTTCTTCATACAGATCTTATATACATGTTGTTGGATTTATACCTAATACTTCATTGTGGAGTGCTAACGTAAATGGCATTATGTTTTTAGTTTCAGATTCTATTTGTTCATGGGGTACCTGAGTAGCTCAGTTGGTTAAGCATCCAACTCTTGATTTCAGCTCAGGTCATGATCTCACGTTCATGAGATTTGAGCCCTGTCTGGGGCCTTGTACTGACAGCATGGAGCCTGCTTGGGATTCTCTCCCTCTCTCACTCTTTGACCCTCCCTCACTTGTGCATGTGTGAGCTCTCTCTCTTTCAAAATAAATAAATAAACACTAAAAAAAATCTATTTGTTCATTGTTCATATATAGGAGATATTTATTCTTATGGTTGAAGGGTTGCAAACATTTTTCTCCCAGATGGTAAGATTCTTTAGTAATAAAATTAATTAAAGTTGTGTATTGATAACTGTGGCAGAAATCTTCCTGAAGAATAAAATTTTTTATTCAGCGAATGCCTGTTATAAATGAACCAATATGTGTAATTTATTAATATTTGGCTAGGATAGAGATTGAAATAAAAGTCAATTCAAAAGCTAATGATTTGTACCAATCTTTTTGGGGAAAAGGAATGAACAATTTGGTCTAAACAGTTATTTTTATTTTACATAACATAAACATTCAATTCTACATGATCAACAATAAAGTTGTATAATTGAGTAGCTTTTTAAAATTTATGTAATATATTTAATGTTCTGACTTTAAACTCTTCTAATAAAATCAATAATAAGTATTTGTTGAGTGAGTAATCACATACGGGCATAATTTTTATGAGTGTATAACACCAATCAAATATCTAAACTTCAAGTTAAAGACCTACCATTAAACAATATTGCTCAGTTTGATTTTTCCTGTTATTTGAAACTCTATTTTTGGTGAATACTTTTACAGTTAGTAAGAAATTTAATATTACCAACAATATGTAAATCTTCCAGGAAGTCTCTTCATTTGTTTGTTAATTATTTGATTTGTTAATCACTACCTGCTTTTTCCAAAACAGACTGCCTATATATATATACACACACACATATATAAACACATATATCACAAAATGATATAAAATAAAAATTAAAAACAAATAAATAAATGAGGATATTGGGAAGAAGATAAAACAACCACAGGAGAGATAAGATGAAATCAGGAATAGAGTTTCCCAAATGGTTATGATGGTATCAGGTATCTCATTTATGTCTAAAAGATACAAACACTGATGGAGGCATAAATATATATAAAAATGATACCTAAAAGAGTTTTCTCTTTTGGATTTCCTTAAGACAATATTTTATAATGGAAGGAACAATGTCTTTAACAGGAAACTTATAAAAGCTACTGTATCAAATTTACTAGGTTTTATCCCCTCATAAATTATCTCCTTATAGGACAATATTCTGAAGAAAAATATATTAAACATACTTTACAAAGAGTCAGATGATGTGATCTTGCAATTAGAGTCCACAAAATTAGCAACTAATAATATAGGATTCCCAGTTAAATATAAATTTCAGAAAAACAACAAATAAATTTTAGTTCAAGTATGTCCCAAATATTGCATATAGCATACTTATACTAAAAAGATTATTTTTCACTTATCTGAAAATTAATTTAACTGGACTTGCTATATTTCATGTAACTACTCTACTTGGCATAAATTCTCAGTTGGCCATGCTTAATTCAGAGAAATATGTTACAATGTTGAAGGAAAGAGTACTGGACTGAATGGCCTACAGAATATCCTTTGAGTTTTTGGCAAACATCTAGATCATGTGGATCTGTGTGATCTGTGTAGTCATGTAGAGTTTGATACTTGTTTAATATTTTTCAGTCACCATCTTAAAATTTTAATAATTTTGAATAAGACTTGCAACATTATCATTTTTCACTGGAATCCACAAATTACATGGCCAGTCTTCTATGTAGCAGCAGTGAATCCAGTGTCGAGTTTCGGGTTACAGTTCTTTTAAGTTGCTGAATAAGGCAAGTACCAAATGCTTCCATAGTTAAAGTATCTGTAGGAAGGATTAAAATCCTCATAGGCAAGCTGCAAAGCTTATGAGGGAATCATGCCTGGATATACAGCCTTTCCAAACACATATGGAGGTTGGTTGGGGGAATTACCACAGGGCCAAAAGTAAGAACAGAGAAAATTTAGTATGACTATCAAAAAGAAAGAAAGAAATTCTGAGGAAAGGATTAAGAGAAAAATAGTAATCACGTCTAAATTGCACACAAGTATTCCTATTTTGAAAAATCGATTTCTAACAATCTCTAAGCTAAAAGAACTACTTTCAAACTATGATCTTTCATTCACCAATAGTTTTCATTATTTTTTAAAGTCTCTGACTCTTCCTCTACTGTTTTTCTATTCTTACTCCACTGTTAATAATTCATTTTCCTCCTCTTGCTTATTAAAGTGAACATTTCCTAGTTTCCACATAGTAGCCATCTGCTATTTTCTGCACGTATACTCAGCCTCAGAAATTCATTTCCACCCTCTCACCCCTTTGCACTGAAATATAGACTCCAAAAGGATAGTCCTATCTAGCCATATGTTTTCCAATGTATCCTTAGCTGCTAGCACTGTACATTTAAATATAGAAGGCAATGGATAAAATTGTTGAATACATACATAAGTGACCTTTTAACTGTTTCTTCTCTGTGCCTATTTCCTGAGTCTTGATTTCTATCCTTGGCATTTCTCGAAAGCTCTTCAGAAATGGGTTTCCTAGCACTTATTGGGTATGTCTGTATGTATGCCCAACCACTGCTTCAAAACTAAAACATTCTCAATTAACTTCTGTGATTCCATCAGTGATTTTGTAGTTCCCTGAAGAAAACCTTAGTGTTAAAAACATTCTCTCTCTTCTTTGTTGCTCAGAAGAGCAAACCAAAAATATAGGAAGACAACCATGAATAAAAATAACTAAAGAGCAATGTCATAAATACATTGGACTATGTTAAAAATATTATAGAAAAAGAGTAAACAATTAATTCCAAGGAGTTCGGGAAAATTTCAGAGGAGGTGATGGTTGAGCCAAGTTTTGGAGACAAGTAATTTTACCAGGTGGAGAAGGGAGGGCAATTACTCTAGGAGACAGGTTTCAACAACTGAAAATCTATAATGTTCCCAGAACCTTCAGGAATTCATTGCAGCTGAACACAAGAATGTATTGGGGGAAAGGGTAGGAGTTCATGAGAGACTGAAGATGAAGCTAGAAAACACTTGCAAATTTTCATTTACATTCTTCAATAGTATTGCTAATTAAAAAAAAAAATAGTTACTTTACTGGGGCACCTTGGTGGCTCAGTCAGTTAAGCGTCTGACTTTGACTCAGGTCATGGTCTCACGGTTCATGAGTTCAAGCTCCGCATCCAGCTCTACGCTGACAGCTCAGAGCCTGAACCCTGCTTTGGATTCTGTCTCCCTCTTTCCCTGCCGGTTCCCCACTTGCACTCTGTCTCTCTCAAGAATAAGTAAACATAAAGAAATGTTGAAAGTTACTTTTCTGATTATTAGACAATACGTATTTATTGCAGAATTCCTCATGATCCATCAGCTAGACTCACAGCAGCCCCTTCCTTGTCTCACTTGCCTCAAAAGTGGATTACCCTCAATCCACTGCACACCATACCACGATTGCCCATGCTAACGGACTCTTCTTGGCGCTTTCCTAATTAATGTCATAGATGGGATGGATGCTGTGGGACCACCTGCACTTACCTTAAGCTGATGCAGTTATTCACAACCCTGCTGCTTAATGAAAATGTCAATGCCCACAGGCTTAACTACCAGGGATTTTGATGAATTGGTCCGAGGAAGGGGGCCGGTGTCCATGCAGTTGTAAAAAAGCTTCAGGTGATGCTGATGTGCAGCCAGAATGAAAATCACGGAGTTAATTGATAGCTTCTTCTTGCCTCACAAACAACTGATCGTCCACATTTGGCTTGAATATTTCCATCTTCTTGAAGCAAGCTAAGCTATTTTCAGCCAATTCTATAAAATATTTCCTATGTAAAGCTAAAATTGGCCTTTATCTATCTTTACCCACGGAACTAGTTCTACCCTGTGACATTGCAAATAAGTTTATCCTTTTTCACATGACAGCCTAATTTCTTGAACATTGGCTAACATGGTCTTCCTGAGGATTCTTTCCCCCTAGCTAAACATATAAAATTAAAAAAAAAAAGTAAAACTGATGGTTTGCTGATAGCCTAGTCCGTCCCTGGCCAGGCATAGAACTTATCACATTCTATAGCTCACAAAAATTTACACTTTGAAATGACTTGCATTCCTGAAAGACACAGTTTACAAACAGACTCAGATGGCCTTGGATCATTACACAAGCCAGAAAATTCCTTTTTCTTGTTATCAAACACAGGAATGCCTGGTCTATATCAAAATGACTGGAACAGAATACAGCTGGAATATTTTACTTCAATGATTTGAAGGATAAATACAGAGCAAAAGTACTATAATATACTATACTATAAGCTATAGCACATATAATATATAATATTTATGTTATGCATTTATACTATAAATGCTTTAAATATTTCTTTTTATTTTAGGACCCTACTCATTCTGAAATCTGGATTCCCTCACATTTTGTTATATATAATCATAAGAAGAAAAACTTTTACCCAGCTCTCAAAAAGTATCGATGAGCTTCTTCTTTGAATATACCCAAACCTTTCCATCTTTCAATGACAAAAGTTTCTAGTTTCTTAATTATTACATTCATTCTTTTATGGATGTGCTCCCCCACTTCAACTGTGGTCTGCTTAGTGAGGAACAGAATGAAATTCTCAATGCTTTTGCTCCAGAGAGAGTCTGCCTAATTATGCAGGCTAGGTCTTTGATAACCCATTCAAAATGTCAGCGATGAGGACAGTCCTACAGATTATGACCACACATCTCTCTTCTGGTTGACACTGGTCCATTAATCATAACCCAACCCATTATCAATTATTCACAAAGAGCCCAAGGGATGACAGATATTTAAGATCATATAATTAGGTCCCAAGTTAACCTTTCCTCCTTTATTACCCATATCTCCCTAAAATGGATTCCTTATTAGATCAGTCTACTCATTATCTTTTTAAATCATGTCAGGGATATTTCTATCTGCATAACCCAATTATACCATCCCCCCTTTAATGGAATGAAGTCTCCTCTCATTCACAGAATCCTTTCTGCCTGTATATAATCTACTCAATATTCAAACAGTGGCATAAACTTATCTCTTCTGTGAAACTGACCCATAGTGCTAAATTTCACACAACCTTATACTTTCTTTCAACACTAGTTGCCTTTATTGTCTAAAGTGGCAGTTGTTGCAGCAACAATAATCATTTAGCATTTTATTGAGCACTCTACTATGTAAGTTTATATATATCTTTAATCCCAGGGGATAGATGTTATTTTACAAATGAGAAAACTCAGAATCATACAGACTAAGCAACCTTTCCAATTTGACAAAGCTAGTGAGGGGTCTGCCTGCTGCTATAATACCCAGTTACCTTACCTCTTTGAGCTGCTTGGTCCTGAATCAAGCACTGACTTGTGTTATTATTTAACTTCACCATATTCGATATTGTTTATGTTTAACTTGTAAAATAATAATGTGGAGCAGAACAGCTTCATGGGAATACTTACATATTAAGTTTAGCTATAAAAAACTCAAGGCTATTTTAAAAGCCTGCAAGAGCCCCTAGGGACACTGTGACATTTGCTACTCAAAGTCAATTTACACCTATTTCTATTTAACTGGTGTCTCCCTTCCTTTGTTGGAATTTAATTATGCCTGCTCTAAGTAAGGGATTGCATCCAGATGATATCGACACTTGGAAAGTGAGAATTTGACACAAATGTGTGGAATGTTAGTTGGCCATAATTCTCAGACAACTTCCTAAGAAATTCTCTTTCCAGCACCTTCTCTGAATGTCTAGGTTCTTTCTCCTTCCATAGTCTCCATATTACCTTTTTTCTTGCTATGGCCAACTTTTATTGTGCTTCTCGCTGTCTTACCTTCCCCACATAATGTGCTATATACCAGGCCATCCAACTGTAGTTCTATGTCACGTTCACTTAGAGTTCTTTTTTTCAAAATTGTGGTCAAAACGTGTGCTAATGAGTGCTCTTTCTCCAGGATCCTCATCTTCATCATAGCAAGTTGCATGCATTTGAAGGTGTTGGAAGGTGTACTTGATCCCAAGAGTTGACCTGAATGCTAACATCTCTAGCACTGCAAAGGCATTTCTGGCAGCAGGATTTTTCAGCCCTCTTAAATCAGACAACATATACAGTCCCTGTCAAGGGTTCTACTGCAAAGACTTAAGTTTCATGACTTTTGATAATAAATAAAGAAAAGAGCATATCTCAGCAGTACCAAAGATGTGAAGAAAGCAGGAGAAAGGCACCAAGGATAGAGATACCTTCAGGGTTGGAGCATTCCCACTTTAAGACTACGCAACATGCATAGGATAGAATCTTCTTTATCCAATCCCTTGTCAAGAAAGTCAGAGTGGAAGATATTGATCTTAATATATGTATTATTATTATATATATATATATAATTTATATATATTCTCACATGTTTATATATATATAAATTATATATATAAATTTTCCTATGGTTTCTAAATTACATTAAGGCCATAGCCTCTTTTTTTTTGATGTTTATTTACTTTTGAGAGAGAGAGAGAGAGAGAGACAGAGAGAGAGAGAGAGAGACAGAGAGAGAGAGAGAGTGCAAGCAGGGGAGGGGCAGAGAGAGGGAGACACAGAATCTGAAGCAGGCTCCAGGTTCTGAACTGTCAGCACAGAGCCCTATATGAGGTTCGAACTCACAAACTGTGAGATCACGAACTGAGCCGAAGTCGGATGCTTAACTGACTGAGCCACCCAGGCACCCTGGTCATAGCCTCTTTTATTTGAAATATTATATGCATTTTAAGACAAGTAATTAGCTAACCCTCAAGGACTCTTATTAGACAGTGCCATATGATTAACCTCATTTTGCCAAAGATAGTGTTGGGTTGGAAAATGTTCCTATCCTTCAAGGTTCTTTTGGCTTGTCTAACAATTAAATTGACATAAGACAGGAGAAAATAAAATTTAATTATGTATGTACAGGTCCCATAATGATGAGGCCTACAGGAAGTCAGGCAATTGAGGCCTACAGGCCACCCAGAGCTAAGCAGGAGATAGGGTTTTGGGACTTCAAAAGGAAGTAAGACAATTCGCAGGAAGATAAAAGAGAGTAAATTTTTGGTAAGTCAATGTTTTCTGGGACATTCTAAAAAATAGACATAGAGAAGAATTTTAATAAACAAACTTTGCTAAGTTCCTGCTTGTCTATTACACTATTTCATATTATACTGTACTTATCTATGATAATAGCTTCCTTCCCAGAGCTAGTCCTATTACTAATTTTTTTAGGCAGTTAGGGAGAAGGTCAAAGTTTTTCTTTTTTCCCTGAACCTCTGTTTCTTAAAAATAACCAACCTAAAATAACCAACGTGCCAAAGAGACATATTTTGGGGGGCAAATTTTGCTCCCCTATAACAGTCCTACAGAAAGACCATGGAGAATAGCAGAATTAGAAGAACTTAAATGTAATCTTTCTAGTCATGATATTTTCTTTGAATAAATAATAAATCTAAGTCTGTTGGTAATTCAGAATAAGAAGTCTCTACTTAGAGAGGATTTGACTCTGCGTATGAGGTCAATGAAATACTTGAAATAGCATTGCCAAGTATTAGGCTTGTCATTATAGGTTCCCAAAATGATCCATTGATGTCATCTTACAGAATTATATATTTCCAGACTATAATTGACACATTTTAACTCAATTTTACTTTTATTGTTATCTTCAGTTTTAAGGAAGGCATATCAATTGAAATCATGATAACAGTGTGGCCTATCTAGACTTTATGCTGTCTTTGTTTTGTGATGGCTTGACATTCCAAGAAAGGGCTAAATTCTACTAATTTTCCATTTGGAAAATTAAAATACCTCCAGCAGTACCAATGGAAAAGAGAATGTCAAAGTTTTATCTACATTGCATGTATTCCATAAATGCTTTTCATTGATTGATATGCACGAGAAGACAGCTGGCATATTTTCTCAATGAGCTGAGTGCATTTGACTAACAGGTGATGAAATTCCATTGTTTACAGTATATAACTTTCTATTTCTTGGAAAGACAGATACTTTAAATGATGAATAAATTGATACATGTGTTAATGATTTTCAGTTGTACTTAATATTTAGCTTTACATCTAACTGATTTTATGTTCCTCAATCTCTTTGCTAAGTTTTATGCACCAAGACAGGAAAACAATGACATAGATAATCTGAAACAGAGATGATTTTTTAATATGTTTATATATCAGTGTTTAATTCTGAACCTGAGGAATAGCCTGGCTCATATTCTGCTTTACTGTAATCTTCAAGGGCACAGATTCTATTTAATTGACTATATCTCTAGGATATCGCTTATCATCTGGGTATAGAGCAGCTTCTTAAAAATATTGGAGCACCTGGGTGGCTCAGTCAGTTAAGCGTCCAACTGCTGCTCAGGTCATGATCTCACGGTTCACGAGTTCGAGCCCCACATCAGGCTCTGTGCTGACAGGTCTGAGCCTGGAGCCTGCTTTGGATTCTGTGTGTCCCTCTCTGCCACACTCTGTCTCTCTCTCTCTCTCTCTCTCAAAAATAAATATTAACAAAATGTAAAAAAGTAAAAAAATAAAAAATAAAAACGTGGATTGAGCAAAAGAATATATTCCCCATATATTGTGAATAGCCACACTAACAAGGTCCATGTTGGCAGAGTAGGAAATCAGTCCATTCCAAATTATTCATCTACTAGAATTTCTAAGGTTCACTGCATGCTAGAAACTGACTAGTAAGTGTTGGAATTTAACTCCTCGTGTTATGTGTGTGTTATGAATATTTTGCTTTTAAGTTCCTGACCAGAGATGAGAAAAGTATCAATAGGTTCCTAGGTTCTTAGCATCTGCCCTGTTCACTAATTTTACAGCCGTAGTGCTACGGCAGTGTTCCCAGGATAGTTTTGTCACTTTCAGTTGCAAACGTTTCCCACTTCAGAAGATCTATTATTTGTTGCACCATACTGTGAACCTGGAAGTGATCCACATTCTCTAAAGATAAAGAGAACTGACTTATTGACTCTGATCATAAACTCCCATAGCACTGGCATCAAGCCAGTATCATTTCTTCATCTTCTTTCATGTATTTTTTGTCTTTGTCGAATATACATCAAGCGCTTGTAAGTTATGTCTAATCCTATGTTCTAGGCACAATCAATGAATGATAAGCCAAGGGGTCATAAAACAATGTTATGATATTTATTGAACTGCATTTTTATGACTAAAGACTTATATCTATTGAGATATTAAACTGCATATGTGGTTTTAGTGGTTCACTGAGACATCATGATTCAGCCACCGCTAAATTATTTATTTTGTAGTTTATTCATATGTGATTGGGAGTTCTTCCTTTCACCCAGGAGAAAAGGAACCTGTCACCTGATAACCATACCCACTGACGGGAGTAGGGTTCAGGGCTTACTCCAGTGAGAGAGATGTTTTCTCCTGATCAGCAGGCACACTTTCCAGTCAGGCAAAAATTTTAAAGCATTTGAAGGTCAATTAAAGGATTAGTGAGCATTTATACAATACCCATTATAAACAATGGAGGCTGAGAAGAACAAAGACCAAGAAGAGAAGGAAATAGAAAATTTTGGCTCATACTCTCAAAGATTTTACAATCCCATAGTTGAAATGAACACACGTAGCCCAAACTAAAGGATTGTTAAAAATGGTAGATAGATCAAGGCATTGGGCGGTTCTTTTTATATTTGAAAATACTGAGGCTTAGAGATAATGACATTGGTGGTATAAGTTCTTATACTTATCTGTCAAACTTCAGATCTTTGGCCCAGGTCCAATAAGCTCTCATGCCTAGACATTTAAGAATTTTATAATGAAATAAGATAGGTAACTAGACAGGGCTGCCATGTTAAGTGAGGGGTTTCAGAGATGTAATTGAGCTAGAGCAGATGTCTGCATGTTAAAAGGAACTTTGTTAATGGAAATGGAGGTAATGGTGACAATACAAGTCATTTGAGAAGTGCGAGAAAAGAAAATCAGTATTTACTACAAGAAAAGTCAAGAAGTTGAATCTTTCTCTGTCCAAGGGGAAAAAAATGAGTATCATTGTAGACAAAGAAGTACATTGGGCTAGAAGGAAGAGAAATATGGGATCTCACTGCAGACAGACTTTAAAGGCATTGGCTGAGACACAGGTTTAACATGAAGGAGTAGGAGAGAAGATCTGAGATAGAAGAAGGTCTGGGCAATCACTATCGTATCTTACCTAAGGGGTTACCAGATGATGCATGGAATCATTGCACAGAAGTGGAAAGGAAGGACCCAGGTGAAGTTTGGCCAGTCATTCTTGTGTTACTTCTAATATTGGTCAGGAGCCGGAGCAAAAGTAGAAGAAATAGAGGTTGAAATTGTCCAGAACTGAAATTGACAGGATAGTCATGAGGAGCATGAAGGAGTGAGTCTGGTCAGTGGAAGGGCAATGCTGGGGGCTGCCATGTTATGCTGCTGGAGAGTCCAGTGTGGGTGTTACTGCTTTTTAATTATCAGAAAGGCTAACCAAGGCTGCTTCAGTGTATTCTCTCTGTTCTATCAGAAGATAAAAAGGGACTAATCTCGCTTCTGAGCATAATAAGCTCAGGTTTATTGGGAGTTCATCCTGTTTTTATTCAAGTGCTCAGCAGTATCATGTTAACATCCTTTGTATATGAGTCACAAGAAAAGCAAAATGACCTAGCAGAACTCAAGTGAATTATAGTATCTAGAAAAAATCGATCACATGCCTTTTAGGGTAGGTACTGACACTGATACAACCCAGTAACACTGTGTAGCACTTTTAAAAAATGCTCTTAAAATACCAATTGCAGAGAACAGCTGATTTCATGAAAAATTCAGGGATTTGAAAAATTATTCTGATTCAGGCTCATTATAAAATGCTATCTTTGCCATGAAAGAAGTTAGTAAAAATTCAACAGGTTTGACTTTTCAGAAGCTTTCCCCTATACATAATGCTGTTTTCCTAACAAATGTGGGAACTGGTCACTAAAGGTGGTGACTCAACATGACTACAGGATTCTTAGGACATCAGAGCATGTTGCTTCAGAGTTGATCTTTTTCCAAAGGCATCTACCCTGAGGGCTTCCAATAACACTGTGCTTGAAAATGAATGCCCAGCCAATCCCAGGACAATAGAAAATCTTCTGTAGGGGGTATCACTAACATAAATAAACATTCACCAAAAAAATGCATCTGGTTAGCACCAACACAGGATTTTATCATTGTGAAATTCTGCCCCACTGAGAGAAGGAGAGCATTCAATGGTTCCTGATATTATTTACAGCTTATTTACATTTTTATATATTACTGTATAAATTAAGAGTAATCATAGTAAATAAAGTTTCAGGTATATCCTAGTACTTTTATGTTTTAAAGACAAATGAAAACTGTGAGCAGTTTTCTGCCTTCAAACTAACCTGAAAGGATTTCATTATTCATTATTCATATTCCAAGATAGTGTCATGGAACCACATTTACTTGAATTCAGTTCTGACAATGACTAACTAGTAAACTTGGGCAAGTTATTTAAAGTTTTTCATCTTTTATTCCTTCATGGACAGAGCAGGTACAACACTTTTTGCACGATCTACTGCATGTGGCTGATAGAAGAATCAGGTACGGTAATGGAAAGAAATGACTCTGAACCTACAGTCAGTGTATATTTGTGTGTGTGTGTGTGTGTGTGTGTGTGTGTGTATAAATATAAATACTTTATATATACGATGGATTAAAATATATAATTCTATTATGTATTATCTATCTCTATTATTATCAATTTTCTATTATTATTATTTAAAAAGACAATTAGTACAAATTTCACAAGTGGATTGACCTAAGTATAATAATGATTTCCGGGAGAGGTAAAACACCCTGTATATCATGGTGAACTTCCCAGGCAATCCAGGGTCTAGAGAAATACTGGAATTTTGCTGTACCAAATATTTCTATAAATAAATAACCTGGAACATAACTTTTTTTTTGTAAGGTGACTTTTGTCACAGTAATTGATACAACCCCACACAAAATACACACAGTAAATTTTTTACAAAATTAGTCATAAAAGACAGATATGTCAGAAATTTATAGTTATAAAGTTTATTTTTTACAACCCTATAAATATTTTAATAGACATTTCCATAATTAAATTGGCACCACAGTGGATGGGCATTTAATTACTGAAATCACAAAGTGAATGCATCTAGTTTTACCTTCTAATCTGAATTTTCTGACCTCGTTAACAAAATGTTTAAAATTTGTGTATGAATTCATCAGTGTCTATGAAATAAAACAAATTTGAAATCAAATAAATCATAAAGACTATAAGCACTTTAAGGATCTGCTTCTACCTCTGCTATTTTACTGTTTCCTACTGTGATTGCATTTTGTTGATGTTCATTTTCTGTGGGTTTGTTTTTTTTTTTTGTTTTGTTTTGTTTTGTTTTTTGTTTGTGGATATTTCTTTTCAAACCAGGGCCCTCTTTTGGCACTGAGATTCCTAAACTGAAAACATTTTAAAAATAAAAAGAAAAAATAAACAAAAACAAGAAACTCAGAAATTTATTTTTGGGTTGGTAGTAATAGAAAATATAATATTATGCAGTGTACTTAACTGATACTCAAAATGAATTATGGCCTCAGTACAAAAACTGAACTGCTAAAAGGTCAAGATTAAACCATGTTGGAGAAAATAATTTGGATCTTTGTATTCCTATATCTTCAAATGTGAAGATATTTTATTTATTTATTTATTTATTTATTTATTTATTTATTTATTTATTTTTTAAGTTTATTTATTTTTGACAGAGTGAGGCAGAGCATGAGTGGGGTAGGCACAGAGAGAGAAGGAGACATAGAATTGGAAGCAGGCTCCAGGATCTGAGCAAGTGTTCAGCACAGAGCCCAATGTGGGGCCAGAATCCACGAACAGTGAGATTGTGACTTGAGCTGAAGCTGTATGCTCAACCAACTGAGCCACCCAGGCACCCCACATGTGAAGATGTTTTAAAAAGTAAAATTAAATTAAAGGGATAAAATTATACTAAAAATCTAATAAATCACGGGAAGCTATTTTGTGAATATCAACAAACTGACTATAAAGTTTGTATGGAAAGCTCAAGACCCAGAATAACCAACACAGTGGAAAATAATAAAGTCAGAGGACTGATACAACCAGACTTCAAGACCTCCTATATAAAGCTACAATAATCAAGACAACATGGTACCAGCAAAAGAAGAGACAAGTATATTCATGAAATGGAATAGAAAATCCAGAAAGAGACCCATACAAATATAGTTAACTGACCCTGACAAAGGAGCAAAGGTAATTCTAGACAGAAAGGATTGTTTTTTCAACAAATGGTCCTGGATCAACTGGACATTCATATGCAGAACAATGAATCCAGACAAAGACTTTATACTTTTCACAAAAGTTAACTCAAAAGGGATCATAGACCTAAATGCAAAATGGAAAGCTATACAACTCCTAGATTATAGCATGTTATAACATCTGACATCTAGGTGACTCTGAATGTGGCAAAGACTTTCTATTGTTTTTATTTATTATTTATTTATTTATTTTAAATTTTTATTTATTTTGAGAGAGAGAGAGAGAGAGAGAGACAGAATGTGTGCATGGGGGAGGGGCAGAAGGAGAGGGATAGAGAGAATCCAAAGCAGGCTCCTCATTCAGCACAGAGCCCAATGTGGGACAATCTCAAGACCCTGAGATCGTGACCTGAGCCAAAGTCAGGAGTTGGAATCTTAACCGACTGAGCCACCCAGGCACCCCAGCAATGACTTTTTAGATACAACACCAAAAACATGATCCATGAAAGAAAAAATTATAACTGGTGCTTCATTAAAATTAAAAACATGTTCTGAGAAAAATGAGAATGTGAAGACCAGACTGGGAGAAAATGCAAAGACACATCTGATAAAGATCTGTTTTCCAAACTATGCAAAGAATTCTTAAAACTGAACAACAATAAAAATTAAGCAATTAAAAATGGGCAAACGATCTGGACAGACATTTCACTAAAGAAGCACATGAAAAGATACTACATATCATATGTCCCCAGTGCAAGTTAAGGCAACAATGAGACACCACTACAGATCTATCAGAATGGCTAAAATTCAAAACGCAAGAAACACCAAATGCTGGTGAGGATGTGGAGCAACAGGAACTCTCACTTTTTGATGGCAGAAGTGCAAAATGGTACAGCCACTTGGGAAGATAGTTTGGTAGTTTCTTGTAAAGGTAACATACTTTTACTGTAGGATCCAGCAATCGTGCTTTTACCAAATGAGTGGAATAAAAACATGTTCATACAAAAACCTGCAACAAATGGGTATAGGAGCTTTGCTACTAATTGCTAAAACCTGAAAGTAACTAAAATGTCCTTCAATGGGTGAATAGATAAGCAAACTGCGGTATATACCTACTGTAAAATATTATTTAGCAATTAAAAAAATAAGCTATCAAGCCATAAAAATACATGGAAAAACCTCAAAAACCTTGCTGAGAGAAAGAAGCACATTGGAAAAAAAAAAATACCATACAGTTCCAACTGTATGGCATTCTGGAAAGGTACAATTATGAAGACAGTAAGAAACAATCAGTGGTTGCTAGAAGTTTGTGGGGAGGAAAAGGAGGAGGAATGGATGAAGCATAGAGGATTCTTAAGGCAGCGAAACTATTCTGTGAGATACTGTCATGATGGATACATATTATATATTTGCCGAAGCCAACAAAATGTACAACACAAAGAATGAAGGCTCTTCTGCTCTCACTCTGTCTCTCAAAAGATAAATAAAAAAAATAAAATAATGTAAATAAATAAAAGCTTACCATTATGTGTGTAGAGCTGGAATTTATTGAAACTTGCTTTATAAATACCAAGAAAGGATGAGGTAGTTACAATTGGTCTTTGATACGATCAAAATTAGAAATAAATTTGAATGGTGTTCAAATTACTTTTGAAATACCTTTAGTAGTTCCTAAGATGTCTTTTATATGCTGCTCATGATATAAACATGTACGTATTCAAAGTAAATAAATATAGGAGACACTTTTTAGCATGTTGAAAACCAAAATTCTGGGCAGCAAGAGTGAGTGAAATCATTTTAAGAGGTAAGAAATACCTCAACAACATGTTTTGATGTATTGGACATTTATTTATTTGATTTTTTAAAAAATTCATTTCTTTATTTTTGAGAAAGAATGCAAGTTGGGGAGGGGCTGAGAGGGAGGGAGAGAGAGAATCCTAAGCAGGTTCCACCCTGACAGCACAGAGCCTGATGTGGGGCTCAGTCCCACGATCTGTGAGATCATGACCTGAGCCAAAATCGAGAGTCAGACTCTTAATTGACTGAGCCACTCAGGCGCCCCGATGGTTTGGACATTTAAAAATACAACATATTGAATTATTCCAGAGTGTGAAATATATAATTTGGGGGGTGTTTATTGATTTCTTTTTCCTTGACACATAATACACAGTCTTGGTATCATTTTATTTTCACACATTAAACATAAAATAGACTCATCAATTTCTGCTAATGTAAGTACATTCTGTCTAGTCTAAGTGCATGCTAGCATAGGTATGTTCTGTCTAGTCAAATCATACTGGTAGTTTGATGAATAGGATAAAAATCATTTTCCACTTTAGGAGATCATTTGGTATAATCCACTGTCCTGGACAGTGAGGGGCCTTTAGGTCATCCACAAGGCAATCTGTGAATATGGTGAATATGTGCATATTTTTTACATGTAGGTGTTTTTTTCTGGAGATAATTCGTAACTCTCATTCAGCAATGAGAAGGGCTGACATATTACACAAAAATGCAATAAAGATATTATTCTGCCAGAGTAGATATTACCTTATGAATATGATTCAAATATGTTATGAATTTATTCAACAAATACATAATGACCATTGTATCATTGTTCCACTTCACAAGCCCTGCAAAAAACCAATTAATTAAAATTTAGAAATGTATAAGAATGCATTTCTTGCTTTCAAGGGTGGTACACTCCAGTCAAGGACATTGTCAAGTAAATAAATGTTTATAGCAAAATAATTGCTAAATTTGAGGTTTGTACCCAACACTTTGATCTGACAAATGAAATTGCATTTAAGTGCAAATTTTAAGATGAGCTTTAGTCTTTAAAACTTTTAATCACCCTAGTAGCAAAGGGATGAAAGGTTTGTGGCAGATGGATCAGGTGTAGGGATACCTCCAGGCAGAGGAACTAGTGAGTGTAGGAATACAGGAGACGTAACAAGCCTGGTGTGTTCAGAGACCTACAAGACATTATTATTAATGGAGCTCCCAGTTTGAGGTATGAAATGGAAGAAGGTGATAGTGGGGCTTATGGGTAGAGCACAGACCCCCTAGAGCCTCTCATCCAAGAAGAAAATAGAGATTTTTAATTTTTGCCTCTTTCAGAAGTTCCCAAAGTGCAAAATTACAACCGTATGAAGATATTGATCTTTTCAGTCTCAAGGGGGTCAGCATCTCTTGAGGACAAGGGCTGGTTCCCTCAGGCTATGAGTAACTCTGTATACTGTCATGTGTCCTATGAGTATAATGTTCTAAGTGTTTCATAACGTTAAAAAAAGTTGGAAACTGCTGAGTATGAAGGAGATTCACTGAAAATGATGTTGAGCTTAAAGTTTACAAGACATTTGTTTTCCTCTCTCAGTTGAAATATATTTTACTGTATCATTAATTAATAACTATATTTTTATATACTACTTATCTTACTTAAATAAATGTGTGCACAGGTAACAGCTATTCTTTTAGGTGGGATTTCTCCTTTTTTCAGCTACCTCCAAATTTTCTCCATTATAATGTCATCACAAAAACACAAAAATGGATTTTAAAATAAAAATGTAACAAATGTAACACAGGGAGCGCCTGGGTGGCTCAGCTGGTTAACACGCAGACTCTGGGTTTTCACCTCATCGTTTTATGAGTTCGAGCCCTGAATCCAGCTCTGTGCTGACAGTGCAGAGCCTGCTTGGTTTTGGGATGCTCCCCCTCTCTCTGTCCCTCCCCCATTCATGCTGTCTCTCTCTCTCTCAAAATAAATAAACTTCAAAAAACAAGAATGTGGGGCACCTGGGTGGCTCAGTTGGTTAAGTGTCCAACTTCAGCTCAGGTCATGGTTTCATAGTGAGTTGTAGCCCCACATCAGGCTCTGCAGTGACAGTATAGATCTTGCTTGGGATTCTCCCTCTCTCACCTCTCTCTGCCCCTCCCCACTCACACAGTTTCTCTGTCTCAAAGTAAAGAAATAAACTTAAAAAAATGTAACACAGAATTTCACTTCTTGAGGAATAGATGTTTCCTGGTACTTCAGTTATTTACATGTAGTCATATTTTCACTACGGTTTTAATTTCAGTGTACAATGGGATTTTTTAAAAACCCTGTGTTTTTAGGGTTTTCATATAATTTTATATTCACATACATTTGTAAGAAATAATCTTATAAGAGAGATCTTAACGTACACCTTATCATGTTTTCCCTCAGTGGTAACATGTTGCAAAAACTGTAGTATAATATCATAATCAAGATATTGACATTGATATAATTCAGCAGTATTACACAGATTTTTCCAGTTTTACTTGCACTTATATGTGTGTTACTGGCATAAGTAAGAAGGGTTTTGTGCTCATGAAGAGGTTATATTTAACACCAATTTGCTGCCAGCCTTGCCCCATCCCACCAACCAAAGAGGATCAAGGGGGAAAAAAGCACAGCAGTATAATCATTGAACAATGTAGTGTTACCAATTAGCAATTACTACTGCTCCCTGCTCTTCCATTTTCTCCAGGCAAAACAGGCTTGCGGATATTAAGAAATGGCACAAAATTTTCCGTTGTTTAAGTTTTGGCAAAAATTAGCTCTTCTATGGTGTAGGGTAGCACCTAAATTAGTCACTAAATGGCTTTGTTAGATATACTACATTTCTCATGGTGGTTAATGATGCCTAATGAGGTCTCAAAATGAGACTCTGAAATTTCAATTCCATTTGCATTATTCAGAAAAAAATGCTTTTGAAATGTTAACAGTATGCTCCTTTACTAGGTCTTAAAATCCTTTCCAATTATTTTCATAGGGGAGGGGATGGATAAAGAATCTTCGAGTAATCTGTCATAACACGACCAATGAGAAATCACTGCATTTTTGGTTAGCTGAATTTTAATTCATATGTTTCTAAAATTTTATTTTTTTCTAGTTATAAAATGAAGCCTGGATTAATTACACCATTAATATTCTTTTAAAATTCCACATAGGAGGGGCACCTGGGTGGCTCAGTCAGTTAAGCATTTGACTTCAGCTCAGGTCATGATTTCACACCTTGTGGGTTTGAGCCCTGCATCAGGCTCTGCACTGACCTTGTAGAGCCTGCTTAGGATTCTTAATCTCTCTCTCACTCTCTCTCTCTCTCTCCTCCTACTCCACTTGTGCTCTCTCCTTCAAAAATAAATACACTTAAAAAAATAAAATTCCACACAGGAACGTTTGGATGATATACCAAAAGAGCGAGCAGATTAAACTCTTTTGTATTCTTACATCTGCAAGGTATCATTTGTAATTATTAATTTAAATATATTAAGATATCATTTACATCATTATAATTCATGTAAATAGAAAGGGATTTTGGGTATGGTACAAAATTTAGTCTTATTAAGAATTACTTCATTAGCTCATAAAGTATCTTAAGTAATTTAAAACATAACTGATCGGGGCACCTGGGTGGCTCAGTCGGTTGGTTAAGCACCCAACTTTGGCTCAGGTCATGATATTACGGTTCGTGGGTTGGAGCCCCATTTTGGGCTCTGTGCTGACAGCTCAGAGCCTGGAGCTTCGGATTCTGTGTGTGTCTCTCTCTCTGCCCCTCCCCTGCTCACTCTCAGTCTCTCTCTGTCTCTCAAAGATAAATAAATGTTAAAAAAAAATTTAAACATCTAACTAGCCTACAGATTTAAAAGTTGAATTTAAAAACTAAATAAAAAGATTTGTTGTCAAGAATTTGCAAGATTTGTTCAATGTTAGGTTTGTAGTGCAAATAGAACTGTACGTAATCATATGCTAATTAAATAAAAACCAATATGATCGATAGCAATAATGCTTTCCTTAAAGCATCCTTCCTAATCGCCAGAGTACCTATTCCTCCAACATGCACTAATTTATGATTATTTTTAGTGTTTTTGAAAGAGTAAAATCACTTGAGAGGACTTTTCCATAAATGAATACCAAGGGGACTATTCAGTAAATCATATAGATATTTGAGAATCTAAGAATCAAACACCTGAGTAACTATTTTTTAAAAAGTTTATTTGGAGAGAGGGAGACAGATTGAGTGGGGGAGGGGCAGAGAGAGCGGGAGAGAGAGGATCCCAAGCAGGCTCTGCATTGAAAGCAGAGCCTAAAGTGGGGCTCAAACTTACGAAACCATGAGATCATGAATTGAGCTGTAAGTGGAAACCAAGAGTCGGCCCTTAACCGACTGAACCATCCTGAATAACTTTTAAGGCAGCATCATCAGCCTAAAGCACATCTTTATTAAGCACTCATAAGACAGCAGGCATTGTAAGCCCATAAGGAGTCAGAAAACAAACCTGTCCTGAGTCTCACACTTGACCAGTACCAGTGCAGAAGGCAATCTTCAGTTTAATGGGAAGCATCTTTAGTGGCAATGAAATTTGAACTTAGATAAATTATTTATTAGTGTTCCATGTTAATAATAAAAAAATGTATAATTTAAGGAATAAAGTATATTCTTGTGTGCTCATACTATTTACTATTATAATAAACATTTTAAAGATTAATATTGATAAAACTAATAGTGAGAAAATTTAGAGATGCCTGGGTGGGTCAGTTGGTTAAGTGTCCGATTTTAGCTCAGGTCATGATGTCATGGTTCATGGGTTGGAGCCCCACGTTGGGCTCTGTGCTGACAGTTCAGAGCCTGGATCCTACTTCGGATTCTGTGTCTCCCTCTCTCTGTCCCTCACCCACTTGTGTACACTCTCTTTCTCTCTTTCAAAAATAAACATTAAGGGGCGCCTGGGTGGCTCAGTCGGTTGAGCATCTGACTTCCGCTCAGGTCAGGATCTTGCAGTTTGTGAGTTCAAGCTCCACGTCCAGCTCTGTGCTAACAGTTCAGAGCCTGGAGCCTGTTTCAGATTCTGTGTATCCCTCTCTCTGCCCCTTCCCTGCTCATGCTCTGTCTCTCTTTGTCTCTCAAAAATGAATAAACATAAAAAAAATTTAAAAAAAACAAAAACAAAAATAGACATTAAATTTTCTTTAAAAACAATAGTAAGAAGATTTATAATTGTATACAGCAGGCCAAAATGTGCGAGATTTTGAGCCAAAAGTTAAAAAAAATATAATGTAGAAACAATGCAATTTTATTATTAAAATTGTATGTCTAACTTACAGTTACTTAGTTTACTGGCTGCATATTGATAAGAACCAAGAAGCACACAAAAGGGACTTGGGGTTACCGATTGGGATAAAGTGTTCAAACTGAAATTAAGGTGAGTCAATATAAGCTCCAACTATTTTTCAATTTTGTCTTTCCTTTTTTGATGCCAGCTTCTTGTTTCAGCAAGACTATTAGGTTTATTCTACAATATGTTTTTAATTTTTTAAATGTGTATTTATATTTGAGAGAGAGAGAGAGAGAGAGCATGAGCAGAGGAGGGACAGAGAGAGAGGGAGAGACAGAATCCGAAGCAGGCTCCAGGCTCTGAGCTGTCAACACAGAGACCAACACAGGGCTCAAAATCACGGCCCGTGAGAGCATCACCTGAGCTGAAGTCGGACGCTTAACTGACTGAGCCACCCAGGCACCCCTACAATCTTTTTTTTTTTTGTTAAAGACACAAACATGAAGATAGTACAGGGATATATATTGTTTTCTTTTTGGTAATATTTATCTCCTATTATTATATTTTACTCAACGGGAATCATATCCCCATTATGTGTTACATGTACCAAGAATATGAATGAATAATTACAAATTAACTCAAAACTGTTTCATCATCTTTTAGTTAAACCACTATTTTGTGAACAGTTAAAAAACATCTGTGACTCCTTAGTACTGAGTCTAGAATTGCTTCTATTTCCTAAATTCAGTACAGTTCCTACCCTTACCTGATGCACTTTAAAATTAAGAACTTGTTCTATACATGAGGGGAATAATAAGAATGTAATTTCTGTTTGTTTCTTTAAAAAAATTAATGTTTATTTATTTTTGAGAGAGACAGAGCACAAGTTGGGGAGGGGCAGAGAGAGAGGGAGACACAGAATCAGAAGCAGGCTCCAGGCTCTGAGCTGTCAACACAGAGCCCGATGTGGGGCTCGAACTCACAAACTGTGAGATCATGACCTAAGCCAAAGTTGGTCGCTTAACCGACTGAGCCACCCAGGTGCCCCTGTTTGTTTCTTTTTAAATAACAAATTTTGAATAATTGTGGCTAGGTTGTTTGGCATCATAATAGGAAGGTAAATCAAAAGTCACATACTTTTTGCTTTTAATTGAAGCAATAATTTTTGTGAGCAAATCATGCCATATCAGAGTCAGATAGCCAGATATGCTATTCATATCTTGTTTTACTCATACTAGCTGTTCTTAAATACATTTTTTATTTTGGCAACTTCTGTTGGTCAGAAACCTAAATGCTTTGCTCTCTCCTGGCACACTCAGTGACTAAACCTTTACACTCAGGCTCCGTCATTTCCAGGCACATGCAATTTCCCAGCAAACAACTCCAGTGTGGACTGCATCCCCATTCTGGCCAGGCTCCTCTCCTTACATTCATCACTCCTCATGCTAAACACACAGTTGACTGTGGACACTTCTCATCTTTATCTTTGATTTTTTTGTCCCTACTCTCTGTCTTCTGTTTCTGTGCATAAATGGGGACTCATCTCTGTGCTTGCACCACGACCCTCCTGGGAAGCTATTTGGACCGCATCGACTACCATTACTCTCTCCCTCTTCTCAATAAGTCATAGAGGTTTTTAATTTGGTATCTATGAATGCAGAAACATCCAGTTCTATCTATTTTATTCTATTTTACTTATGTAAATCCATTATCTTAGGAATAAAATGTTAAGAGCTCCTATGGTACTGTTTCCAATCGTCACAGTAATTACGACAAGTAACATTGTCTGTCCAACTAGATCGGAAGATTGCGGGGGGGGGGGGTTGACTATTAAATTTCGTTAAACAAAAATGCTTAGGTAATAGGGATAAACAAAGAAAAAGTCAATCGCTGCCTTAGAGTCCATTATGATTCAGTGTTTTATTATTCATGTGAACTTGCACAAAGTATACAGGTGATAGGAGTTTATTGGCTGATAAGAAAGAAGATTCTTAGCCTAAAGGGAAAAAGGAAATAGCCAGTGTAAAGTCACAAGGGTATGGATGGGTTTTGTGCTTTGTATAGGTAATATATATTTTTTTTTTTTTAGGAAAAAGATGTGTGTGCATGTGTGTGCATGTGTGTGTGTAATGTTTTCTTTGGTATGTGGCTCTAGTAGCAATATAGTTTTGCTCTGCAACATGTTTTCCATGAATCAGCATCATCATCATCACTTGGGAGCTTGTCAGAAATGAGAAACCTTCAGCCACGCTCCAGACCTATTGAATCAGAATTCTCATTTTTTTTAAATTTTATTTTTAATGTTTTTATTTATTTTTGAGAGAGTGCAAGACAAAGTGTGAGCAGGGGAGGGGCAGAGAGGGAGACACACACACACACACAATCCAAAGTAGGCTGCCTGCTCCGAGCTGTCAGCACAGAGCCTGACGCGGGGCTCCAACTCACAAACCATGAGATCATGACCTAAGCCAAAGTCAGGCACTCAACTGCCCAACTGACTGAGCCACCCAGGCGCCCCAGAATTCTCATTTTTAACAGCATTCCCACCCACCCACCCCCACAACCTGGTGATGCTTAAAACACATTAAAATTTGAAAACCTCTCATCTCTATGTGTGGAGTATAATGTGTATGGTTATAGGTCATGTGGTCACTGCCACAGATAAGGCTGGGTTCATGATTGGAACAGAATATAAAGACATATTTGCTCTACTAAGCAACTTGATGAAGCCAGGGATCCAGAAAAATGCATACATCCACAAAATTTGACATAACATTTAGGGTAGTTTCAAAGACCTCCAAGAGTCCAGAAAGGAAGTGCAACTGTTAGTGGGTACATAGGTAAGTAGCAAGATCAGATTTGTATTATGGAAAAATAAACAGCAGTGGTTTCAAGGAAGGGCAAACTAGAGGCAGATGAAAGTTGGAGGCGATCTCTAGGTTCCAGATAAAAAGAGTGTAATTTCCTGACATATATTAAGTACCTTTAGTATGCAAAATCCAGGAAAGAATATTCAGAGTTTAAACCAATTCTCAAAACTCAGACTGATGACTGAGGAGCAGGAGGGTCTAGGTATCTGCAAATTTATGATACAGGACAACGTCTAGCTAGCTGCAAAGTAGAAATCTACGTATTAATCTAATCTTGTTTTCTCCTCCGGATTTGAATAGAAGACTTTCTCCTGATTCATCAAAAATCTTCCTGGGTTCTTGTACTGCTCCAGAGATTTGTAGCTTTGCCTAGTAACCAACCCTCTGCAGCTACGTCTGGATCCCAGACATCAACCCCACTAGGGCTACTAGGGCTGTTCCTTCCCTCCCTCGCCCCACGCCCACCCCTCTGCCTGACTGTTGGAACTCCCCTTCACTCTTGAAGGTTGAAAAACTCTCATTCCCATCGACAAGGCAGGGAGTTCTGCTTGCTGTTCTGAAGGATAAAAATCACATGATTTTCTTTTTGTTTTCTGCAAAAAGTTTCTAGCCACTTCTCCTTTTCCTTCTGCAATTATTGTAGGCAACCTTTTTCCATCGCATCCTGTGTAGCTACCCAGTCTAATTAAAATACACACACATATATATGTATATACATATATATATACATATATATACATATACTATACATATACATACACATATACATATGTATATACATATACATATGTATATGTGTATATATATGTATATATATATGTGTGTATATATACATGTGTGTGTGTGTATATATATATATATATATGATAACTCCTGAAAGTGACATTTGAAACAAAATCATGTCCTAAGGGAGACTCTGTCTCCTCAGGAACTTTGCTGCCTGTAATGGCTGTACTTGTTGCTTCCACCTTCCCCTTGACTTTCTCTTTTCTTCTAAATCCAGATTTAGAAATGATTTTCATTGTCCACTCTTGTTCTTGAGGGCTTGGTCCATGCCAGAGTGCTTCTTAAATACCTTAAGCTAATTCACTCAATTAGTCCTGACAATAACCTACAGGCATAATTCTCATCTCCGTTTTATAGAAGGTACAACTGAGACACAGGGATACTTGATAAGTTTTGCAATAGCACACAGATTCTAAAAGCATTAAGAGGTGAGATCTCGATGAAAGCACCATAGTTCCGGAGCCTGAGTCTCAGCCGCCACACCTGTCTGTCAGCAGACAGGTCACCTTACTGTCTTTCCACGCTGCTGACCCCCACATGGGCTCCTCCCCCTAGATTTCCTCTTTGTCTCAATGACACCACTATCACCTGGTTATCCAAACCAACAGGCACAGACTCATTTTCCACTCTTCTTCCCAACCCTTTTCATCTGCACCTCAGCAACATTTACTCGTCTTTAAGAAAATCATTAAAACGTATTTTAATATGTTATTCTTTTAATATAAGAACTATTACACAGGACAAAGAAAATACATGGAAAGTTTTATAGTAGGTTTTAATTTTCTGTCTTCTTAAGAAAGTTTCTTCATATAAATAGTGAAGGAAAAAATCTGAGAATAAAACCTCAGGTCAGTAGATATTCCACAAAGGTGGTGTAAGAATGAGCAGGTGATTGCCACATACTATTTCCTGGCGTCTTTTTAATGGTCATAAAATGTCTCACACAGATTTGGATACTTTGAATGGCAATACCTCCAAGTTTGTAGGAATTTAGAATGCAGGACAATGTCAAGCGCTGAAGACTCATTTTATTTAAAAGAATGAGCAAGTTTCAGTAGATCTGCACATTACAGAACATACTAAATCAAAGACCACGCTTATCCTTGGAGGCACAGTTCTCTAAATTGCAATGCAGTAGCTGGAAAACATCTGCAAATAAGAATACTGTTGTGAATCTTTTTGAAAGTGTTAGATCAGTTTTGTCTCGATGCATTGTTCACCATCTGTCAGGTTGTTGGCATTGTGAAAGGTCTCCAGGGAGTAAAGACTATTTGGCTGGAAACAGTCTCTCCCAATTTTCTCTTCAAATAATGACTTGGGTCAAAATCATTCTTACTAGGGGCGCCTGGGTGGCGCAGTCGGTTAAGCGTCCGACTTCAGCCAGGTCACGATCTCGCGGTCCGTGAGTTCGAGCCCCGCGTCACGCTCTGGGCTGATGGCTCAGAGCCTGGAGCCTGTTTCCGATTCTGTGTCTCCCTCTCTCTCTGCCCCTCGCCCGTTCATGCTCTGTCTCTCTCTGTCCCAAAAATAAATAAACGTTGAAAAAAAAATTAAAAAAAAATCATTCTTACTAGGTCACTGCTAAATAATATTTCTGATATGTTTGACATGTTACTATGCATTACATCAAACCAAATTTTGATCTCACTTTGTAACACTTCTGCTGTGTCTGATACTAGGACTTTCTCCCAGTGGGCACTTGGCTATGGCAATTAATGATGCCCAGGACCTACTTATCATTTTAGTCTGCTTTAAAATTCCCTTTGCTAAAAATTTTTCTCTAGACCTTGACATTACTCCACGATGTGAGTGTGATCAATTAGTTTCCTTATCTGTAAAATGGGAATACAGTAATACCTACATTAGAGGATCATTTCCAAGATAAAATGAGTTAGTTAAGTGTAGGGGCTTATAACAGTTTTACTATTAAAATGTAGGGTAGGGGCACCTGGGTGGCTCAGTTGGTTAAGTGTTCGACTCTTGGTTTTGGCTCAGGTCATGTCATGATCTCCCGGTTCGGGAGTTCATGCCCCACATCATGCTTGGGGCTGACAATGTGGAGCCTGCTTGTGATTCTCTCTCTCCCCCCCTCTCTCTCTGCCCCTACCTGCTCATGTTTGCTCTCTCTCGCTCTCAAAATAAATAAATAAACATAAAAAAATATGAGGTTAAAAATAATTTTATTTCCCTGTATAGTACAGGAGTGCTAATGTAAGGGGAAGTATTTAATTCCATGTTCCTTCCCTCAGTGGTCAAGTATTCTAGATCATATCAGTTCAGCTTGCTACTCTCATCTCCATCTGGAACAGAATCAAGTCTTACTGAAGCCCAGAGAGATGACATCACAGGAATAAATTATATTAGTCTAATGTAATTCTTTTCCATGTTATCTTTCCATTTGGGGGGGGGAAGTTAGTTAGTTGTCCTTAATGCACTGATCCAAGGTTCCCACCCTCCCACTATGTAAAGAGCAGTATACTGAGGCATTGCATTAGTGCTGGCTATCATATACCTTACCCCAAATGATACAGCTCTTAAATTGCCTTCCGTTTCTCTTTGGAAAGGTTTCACTAAATGAAAGCCCTATGCTGCTGCTGCAATGAGGTTTCTAAAAGCCACATCTGATCATGTTGTTTGCATCCTTAAAATCCTCCAGTGTTTTCCTGCAGCTTACAGGGTAAGATCAAATCTCCTTGACACAGGAACACAGCCCTCCCCGAGCTAGCAGGTGCCCCTGCCTCATCCCACCTCTCCCTAACACACACCCTGGACGCCATGTGGGTCGCGGTGCTTGCATTGTCTGGAATACAGCACATTCTTTCTGCATGTTCTTGCTATTTTTTTTTTTTTTCTTTACCTCCTTGGTCTTTCTGGAGAAATAGCATAAATATCACTCCCCTTCATGCTCCAGAGTAAGAAAACTAGGTTGACCTTTCAGGTCAGAGGATATCGTCATATCGTTACTGTAGCATTTTGTAACTATTTGTTCCATGTCTCCTGCTGCCACTGATATGAGCCCCGTAGACAGGGCTCAAGGTTCTTTGTTAGTGTCACTAATAATGGTAAGTTATTTTTCTCTATAGGTTACTTCAAAGAACAAAAGGATTTTTTGAACATTTTAAAAAGAAAGGCACTTCTGGATTTTTATCGTATTATTAAATAAGGCAAGGATAATAATGAGCAAGTGGGGGGAATGCTAAGATGAACAAAGATAAGAACTAAAGACGCTAATTAACATTTATTGAGCACCTCTTATGTGTCAGACATTTTACTGGAATGTCTTGTATCAGTCAATAAATAGCTTTATAAAGAACTTTAAGAATAACAAAGTGTGACCATTAAATAAAAAGTAGTTCTAGTCACTCATTTCTCAAATGAAAAAACTTGCAACTGTGTTACCTCTATGCTCACCAGATACCCAATCAAATAAGGCATAGAGAAAATATGATTGCTAACATGTAAATCTTACGTTTAATTTAGCTACCACGACTCAGGCCTAATGATTTAGAACTGTTTATTGATTGACATAGAGGCACAGTAGAAACTACCTCATTGCATACAAATTTTGAAATCTTACGTTATAGTAAATTAAGATATATTATGATTAGGCTCTTATGGAGGAAAGTTAGTATTCTAAACAGTATTAAAGATCATGTATTAAGAACCATTAATCATTTTAGGTTTTGTGTCTTTTGTATGAACAGGGTAATGATATAAATAGTGAATTCTTGATCCAAATTTAGTATTGTCAACTAATATCTAAATCTAAAATATATGCTAATGAATTAATTCAAGGTAATTATAATCTAAATACAATTGTAAATATAAGTTGATGTAAAACTTATGTGTATATGTAATCAGGTTATTTACATATTATGGATAAATTTTATAAATATATCTCCGTGTACGTGTTTGCAAAGAATCCACCCAGCATTCACCACAGAGTGAGACA
Source organism: Herpailurus yagouaroundi (assembly GCF_014898765.1). Classification (NCBI taxonomy): domain Eukaryota; kingdom Metazoa; phylum Chordata; class Mammalia; order Carnivora; family Felidae; genus Herpailurus; species Herpailurus yagouaroundi. The sequence continues at coordinate 20,603,969 of NW_024412394.1, read as the reverse complement.
TAGACACTTATCCCCTACCAAATTGACTTGTAAGAATGGACAACTATATTATGAAAGTATTATTATTTAGCATATGAGGAGGATAGCTATCTGTTGAAATTAAATATCCTGAAGTATAAAAATAGATTTAAGTTTTAAAGTCTAGAAATGAATTATGTGGCTAGATGCCACCTTATGTTCAGAATCAGGATGTCTTTCCAGGTAGAATTCATTTTAAGTCAACGGCATGCATATGGAAATTGATAAGACCTCATTTGCTCCATTATGACTTCAGTGCTAAATATAGCATGTAAATGGTTAATTTGAGTGACCAGTTATATGAGAAGATATCAAAACGGTTGTCCTTCAGAGTTTGTTTGTATAGTGCTAAATAGTAGTGCTATATATAT
>NW_024412394.1:20524212-20603480 GCF_014898765.1 Herpailurus yagouaroundi | reverse complement strand
TATATATATATATATATATATACAGCTACCATATATATTGTCATCATCAAATATGTTTCCAGTCCCTTTATTCTACAATAAAATTATATGGGGGGCACCTGGGTGGCTCAGTCAGTTAAGCATCTGACTTTGGCTCAGGTCATGATCTCACGGTCTGTGACTCCCGCATCAGACTCTGTGCTGACAGCTGAGAGCTCGCAGCCTGCTTCAGATTCTGTGTCTCCCTCTCCCTCTGTCCCTCTCCTTCTCTCTCTCTCAAAACTAAATAAATATTAGGGGCGCCTGGGTGGCGCAGTCGGTTAAGCGTCCGACTTCAGCCAGGTCACGATCTCGCGGTCCGTGGGTTCGAGCCCCGCGTCAGGCTGTGGGCTGATGGCCCAGAGCCTGGAGCCTGTTTCTGATTCTGTGTCTCCCTCTCTCTCTGCCCCTCCCCCGTTCATGCTCTGTCTCTCTCTGTCCCAAAAATAAAATAAAAAAGTTGGAAAACTAAATAAACATTAAAAAAATTTACAATACAAATATATAAAAATTTATCCAATAATTCCATCTTCAACTCTGTACTAAATATCAATTAATGTGTGACATTGGACCATATTGATGGACTGTGTACAAGAAGGGAACGAATTTTACCTGAAGAAACAAAGATCATTTTTGAAATGAAACATTCTGTTCCGTAACATTTAATTACACCCTTGTTTTTATGTAAAAAAAAAAAACCACTTTAATTTCAAGCCAAAGTATATGTATAAATTAAAGAAGTTTAAATGAATGAACATATGCCATCTCAATTTAGCTCACCTGGCACATATTAATAATCAGTTTATTTTTTTTTCCACTCTGGGCACATCCTCTAGCTAATGTTAATGAAGATGAGATTAAAGTAAATTGTATTTAGGCGTAGAAATAGAGAATCATATACTTCATTCATTATTTTAGAACATATTCCTGCAGACACAGTAATATAAGACTTACCATTTTAATTGTTTGCCCAAAGACTGTTGGGGGGAGAACTACACATATTTGACCTTGGTTAAGATGTACAGCGAAATTCTCTGTCAATATCAAGTTGTCTAAGAGCTTCAATGTCTATGCAGACATATATGATGATGAAAATTTAAGAATCTAATAATCGCATTATTAGTGTTCTAAAATGTTCACACAATTTCCCATTTCTACGTGGATAATATGCTGGTATTACAAGTTCACTTTCATACTATATCTACATAAATTAAACGAGGTTTCCATAAGCTGACCTATTGCGATTATTTATTCCATCCAAACGTTTGTTCTGCAATCAACTTGTGCAAATCATGTCTTTTTATGATTCCTCCCCTCTCTATATGCATATCTTCACCATCATGAAGGTTATTCTGAAGTCCCAAGATGGATATATCTCTTTCATTCCTGATCTTGCAACAAGTATCTGAACATGTCTCTGAACCTCTCTTTTTATACTTAGCACTTTTTGACTAGCATTAGGAAATATTATGTGTGTATCAACACTTCTGACACAGGTCGACTGTCTTCATGTCCATATGAGTGTATATTTATACTTGTTTACTTATACCTCAACTATATCTGAAAACATGCTGGCAGAATATTGCAAAGGAGCTGCTGTGCTAGTTACTACAGATATTGTGATTTAGGTAAAATTGGAGTTTTGAAGGAAAATTGTATATTATATTATTCATTTCAGAAAGGAAGATGTAAGAGACTCCTCAGGGAAATAAAGCTTTCAGCATTAAGTTTTAGAGAAAATTTTAATATGGGATATCAGATACAATTTTGCAGTGGGCAACCACACTTGTTTTATAGCAAATGGAGAAGATATGTCAGCCATCGTTCTACAGTAAAAATAGCGTGGACTTGGATTTGACTTCGGGTTCTGACACTTCCATATATCTGGAATAGACACTTAACTCCCCCTTTTTTTTGACCTCTAGTTTCATTCATTATAAAATAGGGATGCTTACCCAAAGAGCTTAGATTTGAATGAGGCCACGCATATCTGGCATCTGGCACATGGTAAGTTTAAGCAAATCTCAGTGCGCGTAAATTCCCTTTTTTACAATGCCCTTCTGAAGGTTTGGCATAAACCAAAAATAGAATTTACATACCTGGAAGAGGGAATGGAAGACATGTAACTTAGAATATGTTTGTTTTTCTGTTGGTGATATTGTGCTAAAATCTAGATAGCAGTGTTAAGAAGTTTTTATTAGTTTCTTAGGGCCGTCATAACAATGCAGCACAGACTGGGTCTTAAGAAACAAATTTATTTTTTCACAATTTTGGACACTAGGTCAAGATGTCAGCCAGGTTTATTTCTTCTGACGCCTCTCTTCTTGGCTTATAGGTAACTATCGTCTCTCTGTATCTTCACATAGTCTTCTTTCTATGCCTGCCTGTGTTTTAATCTCCTCTTTTTATAAGGATACTAGTCATGTTGGATTAAAACCCACACTATGGGACCACACTTTACCTTAATTACCTTTTCAAAATTCCTATGCCCAAACATAGTCACATACTGAGATACCGGGAGGGAGCCTTAGGACTTTAATATATACATTTTGAGAGTACACGTTTCACAGTCCATATAGGGTTATGTTTACTAATAACTACAGCTCATATTTCTTATTGACTTTGTATAAAAAACACTCTTAAAATCTTTTATCATTTAACTCTCACAACTATTTATGAGGAAAATACTAATATTATATCTATTATAGAGATGGGAAGATCGAGGTCAAGGGAGTCAATTGACTTAGCTATTAAGTGTAAAAGTCAGGACCTAAACTCAAGTAATATATTCCCAAGTCTGTGCTTGTAACCAGAACAATTTATTGCCTTCTGATTATAGCCTGTGACATTAGACTCTTCTTTATTATGGTAGGATCTTGATCTCATAACATCTTATATATTATTCATTCTTGTATTCATTCATCAGCAAATATATTGAGCATATACATAACACTTGTCCATAGTGGCTACTTAAAATGCATCCCATAAGTTAACAAGTAATAGGTATATAACCAAATAGGCCTTATCTGATATCATGGTGCCTATATCATACTTCACCCAAACTGCAGCCTCAGGCATGGATTTTAGAGGCAACAAAAGCAGGTGGGGACCTACTCTCTTCTATCAGACAAAAGAAACACAGCAATAAACACAACAGACTTGATCTCTAATTTCATAGACCTTACAGTTCAAGGGAGGAAATAGACATAACTCAAAAATAACACTAGTGTATGAAACAGTTATAACTGCTATGAAAACAAATAGGAATAGATCTATGAGAGCTTCCACCAAAGAAATCTAACCTAGACTGCTGGCTCTAGAACATTTTCCCTGATAAAGTGCTGCTTGTGTTGAGATCTACTGCAGAAAGATAGCAGCTAATTTGAGTTCAGAGAGGAGGTAAGACTATGGGTTTAGCATTTGTGCATATGGATAAAACCCTATCTACAAAGATCGTGTGACCAGTTTAAGACACTTCAAGAAAGATGTGGTTGGAGTGCATAGAGGGAGGGAGAGAATATTGTGAAATAAGGTTGGAGAATTAGGAACTTGTATGCCATGTTGATTTTTTTTCCTTTTAAATCTTAGAAGCAATGGTAGATTTTTAAAAAGGATTTCAACAGTGATGATGTGACATATTTGCTCTTTTAAAGATCACTCTGATTGTGGTATGGGCACAGATTGGGAGAGGGCAGAAAGGATGAAGGAAAACTAGTTAAAGGCTATTACAATAGTCCAGGTGAGACACTACTATGGTTTGGAATTTGATAGCAGTAAACATGAGGGAAAAAAAATGGGCAGATTCGAGAGACAGTTAAGAGATAAAAATGGCAGCTTTTTAAAAAATGTTGATTTATTTGAGAGAGAGAGAGAGAACATTCATGCAAATGGGAGATGGGCAGAAAGAGAGGGAGAGAGAGAGAATCCCAAGCAGGCTCCATTCTGTCAGCACAAAGCCCTATGTGGGGCTTTAACGCACAAACTGTGAGATCATGACCTGAACCAAAACCAAGAGTTGGACGCTTCATCAACTGATCCACCCAGGTGCCCCCAAAATGGCAGCTTTTAGAGATAGATTGGGTACGAGTTTTGTGGAAAGGAGAGCTTAGAGATTCTAATATTTCTGGTTTGTGTAATTTCATGGACACTGGTGCCACTTGGTGAGATAGGAGATTCTGGAGAAGGATAAGGTCAGGAAAGTGAGTATCATAGATTTGATCTTGAGGATGTTGAGTTTGATAGGAGTTATGTGAACTAGGTAATTGTTCTAGATTGGAGCGCTCCAATCACAGTCATTGGTCCTACTATACCCTCTGCTTCTTTGATATTACTTGAGAAAAAAAGTATAAGGAAACAGTGACAAAAGAAGGGGAATTGAGATTAAAGTTTAAGGAACTCAGAGTGTTAATGACTGAAATAGACAAATAAATTAGCAGGGAAGACTATGAAGAAAGACCCAGAAAAATAATCAAAAACTCAGGAAGAAAAGGTATTGTACACATTAAGATAGGAGAATAATATAGAAGTAGAAAAAGTTCTTCTGGGCCAGATATAACGGACTGGCCAAGTAAGATTAAGATAAAGGTAGGCTCTATCAAAGATAGATAGTACATGTTAGGTAAAAATCTCAGCTCATAATTGTAATCAACCTCCTCAAGAAAAGGCAGATGGTTAGATTCAGAATATAAAGAGGGAGTCTACAATAAAAGTAAATGAGTCACAGATGCCCAACAAAATGTTAAACTATTTCCTCATGTTTACGGCCACTGTTAATGGTACCCACTGTTGTTAGAAAGACAAGTGAGTCCAAGTAATAGACAATATTTAGGATTCAGGTAAGAAATAGTCATTGTTTCAGATATATGTACTTATTGTGCCATGCAGCAGTAGGCATCCTAGAGGATGGAAAAAATGAGAGGTCCATCTTCTACATAAGAAGAACGGAAAAGAGCTGAGTCGGGTGCTGGCAGAAGAGGCTGACTAACAGCCAATGGGATGGTGTGAGATGAAGACTTTCTTTGGAAACTCAAAGTGTCCAGTTCTCAATTATTTTTGAAACTCACTCTTTCCTAGTTTTCTTGTCAAACTTCTTTCTCTGTGATCTTCTTAGTCTCTGTTTCCGACTGTTAAAGCTTCCGAATTTAATATCTTCCACTCTGGCAGGTATTTCCACTAATGTTTCACAGACACCTACAACAATATACCCAACTTAAATCAATTCTATTGTTTTCTTACTTTTGTTTTAAATGGCACACACCAGTTTATTGCTATGAATGCTTGTCCCAGCACTGGCACACTTTACTTTTTCACCTTCCTGAATAAAATATCTATTATGAAAATTGCTTTTGAGCAAAAACAAGTCGGGATATAGGGGGAAGTTGGCTGTTTGAAACTTATTATTAGGATGTGTGAATTTTGGCCCTCATTCTTTTATCACCTTAAACCATAATCAGCCTCCCTATCTTCTTGGCATTTCTTCCGCCTTCATGATGCCTGTGGACATTTTAATTTTTTATCTTCCTCTTATTAATTTCATGATCTCTGACCAGCTACCATTCCCCCTATTCCCTCTAAAATGGTCTCCTTGATGGCAGACACAGCCTATAGTAATTGTGGAGCCTCATGAGAAAACTCCATAGCTGTTATCAAAAGGGAAAATAGCCCATATGTCTGCACAAGTCAAAATGTTTAAGGGCATCGGGAACTTTGATCTCTATTATTAGTCATACAAATCAGATTTTGCAGAAATTTTCTTCTGGGTCATCGGAATTGAAGTATTATTCTACTGGCATTAACAAAGATATTGATACTCTTTGTTGAACCATGTTCCCAGAAATAAAGCCAGGACTCTGAGGGAACAAGGCACTTCGTATTCTTTACTTTCACACAGGGGTTTCTAAGGAGAATCGGTTCAACAGTCCACTAACTGTGAGGGCTTTCATTTTCATCATGCATGAGTATTTTATTGCTATTTTACTATAATCTTTTGTTGTCCTAATAAATGCTCTTTTTTTTTTTATTGAAAAGGTGGAATGGTATCATCACTTTTATTTTCAACAATGCAGGGGAAATATAGGAGAATGGGAAATAACCAGGATGCACTGGCTAAGACTTAGTCCTTTGACATCCACAAGCTGGAGGAGGAATTGTACCTCTTTGTTGCATATTATGAAACAGAGTAGAAAACATCGGAGATGGAACCTAATTTCTCTATAACAATACCTAGATCAACATCCCTATACTTACTTTTAAAACTATGGATTGAAGAAAAAACAAAACAAAACAAAACAAAGCAAAACGATATTTCTTCCAACAACGACATCATTATTTAGATCTCTTGGGTTTGTCAGTTACGGGAAAACTAACCTGCCCCCCTCAATTCTGAAGTTCCAACAGACCCCTGTAATTCTGAGTGGAACAGACTAGAAACCATGGAATGCAGGTTGACTGTTGTTTCTGGTAGCGATCAGAACATATCACCAATCAATAGGAACTCTTTTTCACTCTGTAAATGGCTAGTGAAACAGATGAACTGCCAAGCCAGGAAAATGAGTGTCATCATACATATTTTCCTTTGATTCATACATGACATCCTTCCATTTCTACGCCAGTCAATCCTAAACAACGCACAATTAGTGAACACAAAATGTATGATGTGATCAAAGTAGACTGCATTGTGATCTAAATACCTGTGGTATTTATTCCCTCTTTTTCATCCTTACTGATAAAACTATAAGGTTCTCCTCATTTTCAGGTTCTCATCATTTTTCATCTAAAGTATTTCAAAAGCCTCATAAATGTTCTCTCTAAATCTTCTCTTGTCCTCACATAACCCATTCTTCACACTGCCTTGTCAGATTGATCTTTCTAAAATATAAATTGGATCAATTACTGCTCTTCTTAAAAACGTGTAATGACTCTACAATGCTCAGAGAATAAAATCTGAACTCTATTTTGTGGCCCAGACAATCTCTATGATACCGCAGACCGTGTTCTCCAAAGTCACCTTTTATTATTCCCTTTCTTCTTCTCCTTATCAAACTACTTTTAATTCACCAAATATATTATGTGATTTCATAACACTTATAGCTTTGCTGTTTCCTCTATTTAGATAGTTTTGCCTTTCCCTCCTCCGTACTAGTTCCTTTGACAAATTTCTACTCATCATTTCAGATAAAACTCAAATATTATATTCTCTTTGAAGTATGTGAGACTCTCACAGTTATTTGCTCCTCTGTTCCACCATGGAACACTGCACATGTTATTAAATACAATAATCAGGATGCCTGGGTGGCTCAGTCTATTAAGTGTCCAACTCTTAATTTCCTCTCAGGTTGTAGTCTACAGATATGAGATAGAGCTTCATGCCCATGCCCAGCACGGCGCCTGCTTAAGATTCTCTCTCTCCCTCTGCCTCTCTCCCCTGCTCTCTCTCTTTCTCTCAAAAACAAAAAAAAAAATTAAATAAAAACATAATTACAATAATCATTTGAACCTGATTCCCATTTTCAACCAAGAATTTGTTAAGGAAACTGAGGCATACAATACAAACAAATCTGGCACATAATCAATCTTCAATGAGTTATACCACTATCATTTCCAACTTAATATGCCCAAATCAGAACTCCCCACCTCCTCCCTAAGGTCATCCAATCTTTTGCTGTTCATGGTGCTATCATTCTTCTTGTCATGTCGGATTGAAATCTTGGAGGCTGCTCTAACTCAGTCTACATAAATAACTGCTTGACCACATATGTATATGGGAAGTACTTCCTGCTTCTTAAATATATTTCCCTTATAAAGCTATTTGCAGACAGTTGTACAAAGATAAAGCAGTAATGTACAATTCATTGAATTTTCAGCTCATTGAATAACAAAAAAAATTGGGTATTTTTGTATAAGTTTGACTAATCACTAAGTGTGATTCTGCTCTTTTAATAACTTTAGTTGTATGTCCATAGCCAATAATTGATTCCCCTCAGTGAGCATGGTTTCAAATTTATGTATTATGATTAGATACAACTCATTCATGAATCAGTACAGGGCAAAACCCAACCACATTGCAGCTTGAGACAAAAGGAAAAATTAATAACACTGTTTTATTTTTATTTTCATTTTGACATGTTTATCATCATGGATTTTTGCATTAATTTTTATTTCTTCAAGTACTGAATTAAAATATTATTTCTCTTGGTTACTGAGTTTGTTTTCCACCTCCGTTAACTTTCAGGCAAGAAGTGAGTGGCTCATTCACCTCACCCTAGTCCCCGCCCTGTAGTCATGTCTGACTTCTAAAGGAAGGAGAAGTGCAATTCTGTGTTTTATACTAAAGAAGAGAAATGAGGAAAAAATGGTGAGTGGTGATAATGACTAATAAGTCCAGGTAAGCTAATTGGTTCTAATGTAGAATTGGCTGATTAAGAAAAAATGATAGTGTAAATAAAGCTCAGGAGACCATTTTACTCTTCAAACAATAAAATGTTCCTCATCAAATAATTGACAAATATAATTCTACAGGTATATGATTTATAGCCCTATCCTTAATTAGCATCTTTTTTCCCCTAGAAGTCTGAATGGATTATTTTACTCTGAAAGAATTCTCTATATAAAAGTCAGAGTCAGATGCTTTTTTTTTTCTCAATCAATTGAGATGTGATAATTGCGTTGTCATTACCTAAAAACTCCCTGTGGATTTTTAATGTTCGGTACTTTTAAAAATTGACTTCTTCAGGTACTTAAGAATGTTTACCTTAACTCTGTTTTGTGTATTTAATGTGTTTTGATTTGTTACTCCTGGATCACCATGATTTTTCTCTGACTAGTGAAAACAGCCAAGGAATAGCAAAAGTAAGTGCCTAGAATTTATAAAGTGTCTGGGCTTTAAAAAAAAAAAAAAACATAAACAATCATCTTAATAATGCCCATTCGCTGTTCTCTAGGGTTGTGTATTAAAATGCTCTAGAAATTTTTTATTCCACAAAATGCATGTAGCTTATTTTTTTTTTAAGTTTACTTATTTATTTTGAGAATAGAGAGAGTGCACATACAAATAGGAGAGGGGCAGAGAGAGAGAGAGAGAGAGAGAGAGAGAGAGAGAATTCCAAGAAAGTTTCATGCTGTCAGCACAGAGTTTGACATGGGGCTCAAACCCATGAACCATGAGATCATGACCTGAGCTGAAATCAAGAGTTGGAAGCTCAACCAACTGAGCCACCCAGCCACCTTTAGCTTATTTTTTTCTGAGGCAATATTTTGCATGTGGGCAGTAAGACATTTGTTTTAGAAATGTCAGTTATTAAAAATTGTGTTTAGCTACCAAAACATTTTTTTAAATGTGAAAATGTTAATGAATACAGCACTTACACATTTCATCATCTTTATCAATACGGCTGGCTCTTCTACATGAAACGCGGAGGTCTAGCAGTAGCTTTAACGACAGAGAAGAAAAAGTTCCGTCTCAAATGTAAGCCAGCTAGATTCCCTACAGAAAAGATGAAATCTCAGAATACATTTTTCTGTATAACCTTTCCTGCCTGTGTAACTGAGGGAACAGGACTGTGCAATGGGTTTCTTCCTCTACCAAGCTTTGACGTCAGCAACAACAGTTCTCACTAAAAGCCTGGAAAATCTTAACTTCATCCTACCATTAATCATTCTCTCAGCCTCTGACTCCAAAGTAGAAGCATGAGTGTTCAGCCATAGCTTGTATGGCCTTTGCTACTTGCTAGGAGACTCTGAGAGAGGTATGGTATCAAAGGAGATGTTTTTCTTGAAGACTTTGAAATTCCAAGTGTTGACAGGCAGAAAACTTCCCGGCAGTCATTTGAGAAATGCTCCCCCAAAGCAATTTTATTGCAATCTAAATATTTATTCTGATTTGCACAGGACACTGCCTTTTGAGTGTGCTGTGAATAGGATTAAGTCCTGAGACCGTTCAGAAAATATGTGAGACACCCCCCTTTATTTGATTAACTCATCATATCATACATATATAGATTAATACAATTCATTTTGTAAGTAAAATTTGAGATAATTTGAGACTTGTCTTAGGACACCACATAAAACTCTAACTGCAATATGTTGTTCTGAACAATTATATTAACTCAGCATAAAAAATGGAATATTTTTTATCCCATGATTCATTTTCTAAATGGAGTACAATGACCTTCCATCTGGCAAGAGGTCTAAAAGGATATTGCTTGACCTGAAAGCCACTGGCTAGGGCGTAGAAGATTTATTTGGATTTTCACCTAATTTATTTTATGGACAAATAATAGTCAATATATTTTTAATTGACTGTTTTGGCATATCATCAAAGTAGTGATGAGAATTATATATTTATTTTTGAACACAAAATTTTGTGAATGTAAGTTTCAAAAGGAAAAAGGAAGTTATTGTAAATGTTATAATAAAGTGCAATTTAAAAATTTTTTAATGTTTATTTTTGAAAGAGAGACAGAGTATGAGTGGGGGAGGGACAGAGAGAGAGAGAGAGGGAGAGAGAGAGAAAGGCACAGAATCCAAAAAAGGATCCAGGCTCCCAGTTGCCAGCACAGAGCCCAAGACGGGGCTCAAATCCATGACTGCGAGATCAAGACCTGAGCCATGAAGTCAGACGCCCAACCGACTAAGCCACCCAGGTGCCCCAAATAAAGCAAAATTTTAAAGTATGACCCTGAATGATTTTACTCTTAAGAGAAAGAACAAAATTCTACAGTAGTGTAAGTGATTATTTACAGAAAAAAATTTTAATATGTAGTGACCCATAGATTTGTTGGTATTTCATCAAAAATATTTAGGGGCGCCTGGGTGGCTCAGTTGGTTAAACGTCCGACTTCAGCTCAGGTTATGATCTTCACTGTTTGTGCGTTTGAGCCCCGCATTGGGCTATGTGCTGACAGCTCAGAGCCTGGAGCCTGTTCCGGATTCTGTGTCTCCTTTCTCTGACCCTCCCCCGTTCATGCTCTGTTTGTCTCTCTCTCTCAAAAATAAATAAACGTTTAAAAAATTTTTTTTAATTAAAAAATATTTAAAAAGCTTGGGATATGATTTTTTTTTCTATTAAATACTCTTGGTAAATTACGTTTCAAATCCTTTTTTTTTTAATTAAAATTGTAATTGCATTTGTTCCTGAAAAAAGAAGAAAAAAGAAATCTAAATGGTTATTTGTATAGGTATAAATAAAAGAAAGTTGTAATGAATTCACGTTGTTTTAGTTAATTTTTGAAACTACTTTAAAACACAATCTCTGCTACCTAAGGTTTTGAATGCTTTCCATGGCATTAATGCAACAAGTAGGTAAAAATATTTTAAGTAAAAATGAAAGAAACAAAGGGAAAAAATTCTGAACGTATTCCTATAATACGCAGTTCTTTTGAAACTAAAACTTACCTCTGCAGTTTCTCTCTCCTTTTCTCTTAGCGTTTTCTTTTGAATGTGGTCAGCAAATGATAGAATAAGATGTAGATAGAATGTAGGAACCAGCGATACTGTGTATTTTATTGTGCTCTTTACAGTTTATACCATACCTTCACATGCATTGTCCCTTTTCATCTTCATGACAACCCACGAAGAGATAATTATTCCCATTTTATAAAAGAGGAAACAAAGGAACAATTTAATCTTTCCTAGGGGCAATTAATGATTCAGTTTCTGTCTCAGGATGATGGCGATGAGGAAGAGCTGAGCTGGGGACTGGAGCCCTGACACTCTGGCTCAGAGTACAGTGTTCTAACAGCATTTGAGATTTGATAAGCACATTACATAACTCGGTCAACTTATCTCAATATTTTCTAAGCTTGAATGTGGAAATTATTCGGTACAAATGTTTTCCAAGAGAATTTGATTTTAGCGGAAAACAAATGAACCTGTTCTGGATGAGTTCTATGCTAGCCTTACACAAATTACTGTCTTTGTGTTGCTGGTTATGACTGTAATGTCACCGATTAGTTCTTTTGTAATAGCCCCAGAGAAATTAAAGAAGTATAAATAATGTATTACTACTAAATGAAGACCAAATGGCACTAAGGTGCTTTGTAGAAATGAAGGTTTCATCAGAAGTCAAATGGAGAATAACAGATGGGCCCTGAGGCATACTCAAGCACATGAAGCATAGCAGGTAAAACAGAAGTGGCACTCTAGGAGTCAGGACCAAAGTACATTGTGAACACTTAAGCAAATTCAGGAAAGCAAATTCTATTGTATTAAATCAGCGTTGTAAATTTGAACTTTTCTAGATCTTTTTGTTTTTACATATACATTTATATTGGTGTTATAATTACATAATTCTCATAAGCTTAACTCATTAATAGATTTATACTCGGTCTCTGTCTCTGTCTCTCTCTACGTGTGTGTGTGTGTGTGTGTGTGTGTGTATACACTTCTACACATGTGTGTATACACACACACACACACACACACACACACACATGACATAAATAAGTAACCTCTGAGATATTTGATGACATCATTAGGCATATGGAAAAACTGAAATCAAGAAACATTTTGTTCAAGAAAATTTGACAGTAATTGATTAACTTCACATAATGTGGGCTTCCTGCTTCAAGTACAGTATTCTTCTGCTATCAACTTCTTTATTTATAGATTAGGGGTTGTATATAAAGAGGAACAGAGAAGTTAAGACCATAGGACAAACTATTGGCAGAGAAGGAAATATACTTGAGCCCAAATCCTCTGACTTCCAATTCAATGATCAATTCAGGGGACAATCAGTTTCCTTTCTCAATAAACAGCGATGTCCCAAGGCATTATATCTATGGAGGCATTGCCAGTTTACCAAGAATATTGGCAATCAGCGTCAAGTTGGAGCAGAGGCTTTTCACTTTGTGTTGCTTGAAAGGACCTCTTCTCAGCTTTAGGAACCCCTGTGGGAGGCGTGTAGGACAGCAACCAGTGGGGCAGTATCCAGTCCCCTTCATCCAATCAGAGTAGCTTTATTTCCTTTATATGTTGAACTTATAGTTAAGATCTCATTTAATAAAACTATTTTGAAGCGTATTAGTGTTTGCAAACTACTGACTTAGGGGAATACATCTGATGGAGATAGTTTGCATAAGGTAAAATAATTTAGATCATTCTATCTGTTGGTGATGTCCTCATCATAAAATCTTTGTTGCATATTCGATATATTGACACGTCAATAGTCTGAGAATTGATGAGTTTTAATTAGCTAAAAAGTAAAGGATAAAAGTAAGGAAAAATTCAACTTGCACCTGCACAAAAAGTTGCGGGCTCAAAGAAAGTGAAGATGCTTTCTTTCTTTTGGATTTCATATAACCTTCGTTTAGATTTACTTTCCTGGGAGCTAAACTGGAAAATCTTGTAGTAAAATAATATTAAGATGTCTTAAAAATGAAAAAAGAGAGGGGAGCGCCTAGGTGGTTCAGTCAGCTGAACGTCCAACTCTTGATTTCGGCTCAGGTCTTTGGCTCATGAGACTGAGCCCTGCATCTTGCTCTGTGCTGAGCATGGAGTCTGCTTGGGATTCTCTCTCTCTCCCTTTCTCTGCCTCTCCCCAGCCCCTCTCTCTCAAATAAACTTTTTTTTTAATGAAAAAGGAGTAACATGATAGACTTAGATAGGAAATGATTCAGTGTATTAGTATGACAACCATGTGGAAATTACCCAGAACTGTTTTTATTGACTGTACAGACCTCCATTCTGTAGTGAAGAAAAGGGTCATGTAAAAATACATATTCACATTTTCTTATCATTTTTAATGAAAGGCATCATCTATTCTTTGCTATGTTTAGTATAACATGGATTCTCAATTAACATTAAGCCATTCATCATAACTGGCCAGGAACATAGTTCTTACCAGGAACCAAAATTTCCGGCACCTTGAGCTTAGACTTCTAGAACAGTAAAAAGATAAATGTCTGTTGTTTAAGCCACCCAGTCTATGGTATTTTCCTATAGCAGCCCAAGAAGACTAAAACACTGACCAAATACTGCACTGAAGAGGCATTGCATTTTTCAGTTTAGCTTTGCTTATGTGGCCAAAGCCCTACTGTATAAAAAAATAGTTACCCAGGAAATTCAGGTCACATACGTTATCTTTAACATTACCAAATTATTTTCTCACCAACCCCAAAGCCATAGGTAAACTCAGGCTTGTTTCCTGATTGTCATATCAGATTTCCTAACTTTTATATCCCCATTCAGCATCTCTTTACTCCTGGTCATCCTATAAACTACCACTAGATTAAATTTTCCTAACATATCATTTTCATTAATCATTATATTACCTCTAGTGAATCTTAGCCATGCATTGACCATCTCCAGATTCTTCATTCTGGCATTCAACGTCTGCCCTCAAATGGCCCTTCATAAACAGCCAGCCTTACTCATGATGCTATTCTCTGTAGAGTTCCTCAATATGGCTGATGGCCTTAGCTTAAAAATAATACTTATTCTCACAATGATGCCTTGAAGATCTAATGAGATACTGTATGTGGAACATTCATTACTGGTGTCTGGGATGTAGTGAGTTTCACTCAATAGTTATTCTAATTATTCATTATGACCCTTGTACATGTATTTGTTTTCTACTTATAAGAATAGACACTTATTGACAATGCAACGTACACTAAAATTTAGTTTTGATTTTAACCCTGTCAAAAGGTAGTTAGTAGTTACTTTTGTCTTCCAATTTTATACACTAGGAAACCAAACTGAAGAAAGGTTATGTATCTTGCCCAAAGTGACAGAAAAGAAATAGCAGACCAAAAATTTGAGTCCAGTCGGTGTGGTCCCAAAGTCTGCATGCTTAATTACTATTTATATTGTTCCCTTTTTCTATATCCAATTATTCTATGTGCTCTGTCACATTTTTTCTTTGAATATTCCTGAATAATCTGCCTTCTCTTTTTATAAATCCAAAATTTATATTTTCTTAAATGTTGGCTCAAAACTCATCTCTTTCACCACATCTCAACACACTGGGTTTTCCCATTTAGCTTAAACAGAATCTAAACCCTAACACCATGCAGTACTTACCTATATATCATATTCTTGCAAATATATAATTAAGCTTCTTCAATTTGAATGTAAATTTCTAATGGCAATGGCCACTCTATGTTTTTTAAAATTATTCTAAGCCTTAACCATAAACAATTCAATTGAAGTACATCAAAATGAAGAATTTCTGTTGATCAAAAGATGTCATCAAGACAATAGATAAGGGAAGCCAAAGTGTGAGAAGAAAATATTTTCAACATATGTAATTGATAAAACAGCCATGTCTGGAATATTTAAAGATTACACAAGCCAATAAAAAAATATAAATAATTTAGGAAATTGAGTAACAGTTTTCAATAGGCACTTTGCAAAAGAGGATATCATATGGACAATAAACGTACCAAAAGCTGACCAACTTCGTTAGTCATCATGAAGATGCAAATTAAAACCACAATGAAACAGCACTACATTCCTGTCAGTAAGGCCAAAATGTTAAAAGCTGATAAAATCAAATATTGCTGAGGATGTGGAACAAGTAGAAATCTCAAAATCTTGTGGAAGCGATTTTATTTCTGGGTGTGTGTGTGGATATATATATATATATACATATATATATATATCCACACACACACACACACACACACACACACACACACACACACATTTTACATATAAATGTGTGACAGCATCCATAAATGACACATGCAAATAAAACACAAAAAGAATATATGGGAATAACACCAAATTAAAAGCAACTTTTGTGTCCATTAATAGAATGGATAAATAATTTGTGGTATATTTAAGCTGCATATATTCATACAGAAAAAAACAAATGAACTACAGGTGTATGCAACAAACAGGATAAATTTTATGGATAATATGGAGTATAAGACTGACTCAAAAGAAGATATGCTGTATGCTTCCACTTGTACAAGTTAAATTAAAAAAAATGAAACCATCTATTGCTTTGAAAGTCAAGAGACTGATTCCTTTGGGTGAGGAGAGTGAGCAGTAATGAGATGGGGTTTTGGGGGGACTGGCAGTATTTTATTTGTTGACCTGGATAGCGTTTACATGTTTGTTAGCTCTGTGAGCTGTGCACTGATGCATTCTGAGCTTTTATGTACATGTATTTTACTTAAAATAGTTCAAAACTGGTACAAGAATAAAATTTAGCTAAGGATATAAAACAAAACTTACAATTCCAGAATGGCATAGGATACAATAGAAACTGAGATGCGTAAAGGACACAAGCTGCTTAGAAGTGTAGATTTACCTGCAAGCAGAAATAGCCAGAGTCCTATCGTCACGCAATATTTTGTGTTAAGAATTTAACAACTTAATTACAGTGTGGGATTCAAGTACTCAGTGGTATTAACCCAAGACATGATAATTTAGTTAGTCATAAAGGAGAAATGCAAAATATTCTACTTGTAAAATTCCTTACCCTATACATCTTGTGAGTGTGTGGATGAGGTGAGGTCAAAGCGGCTACTAAATGTTTAATTGGTTATTATGGACTAATGGATGCTTCTAAAAAACATGCAGCATTTTGTAGAACTGTCAAACGCAAGTGTCCATAATGAATTATAAGGAAAGATAAAAACAAACAACAATGAAAAAACACTTTTCATATTAAAATAGAAAGCTAAAAGAGAAATAAAAATAAAAAATGCTGAAAGGAAAAAATAAAAGGGTGAGTGGTTGGGATGAGAACAGAGAGAAAAAACAAAATCATTGTTACCAATAGCAGAAAGTAACCCAGGACAAAGTATGAGAGTGTAAAGGGACAACTAAGGCAACTTTGTCTGCTAAGACAGTGACTGCTATACATAGAGTCTGTCTATACATTTAAAGATATTTGGAGCTTATAAAAATACTTAATTCATTCTCTACCGACAAAACATAAACAGAATCACACATGAAACAGAATAATAGAACAGGAAAGGACAGACAAAAATCTTTAACATAAAGGTAAATTACCCTCAGGATACATAAATAATTAAAAGGACTAAGAGAGTACTTTTAAATAAATAAGGCGGACAATGCCAAAAGAAAACAGAGTAGAGCTATAGGCACAGACTAATATAATCTTCAATAAGTATATAGAGCAGCAGCTGTGAGAAATCATCTTAAGAAAAACTGAAAGAAACAGAGTGAATATAGGAGACTGTAACAAGTTCCATCAGTCTTTTATTTTTATTTAAATTTTTTTTATTTTTTCAACGTTTATTTATTTTTGGGACAGAGAGAGACAGAGCATGAACGGGGGAGGGGCAGAGAGAGAGGGAGACACAGAATCGGAAACAGGCTCCAGGCTCTGAGCCATCAGCCCAGAGCCCGACGCGGGGCTCGAACTCACGGACCGCGAGATCGTGACCTGGCTGAAGTCAGACGCTTAGCCGACTGCGCCACCCAGGCGCCCCATCATCAGTCTTTTAATAATAAGAGAGCCACAGAAGAGTATCTGAATAATGTAATCAGTAATGTTGGTGAATGGATACATAGCCAAGGACATGGAAAAAACACATAGAAAACCACATATTACTAAAGTTATCAAAGTGTGATCAAACTCCTCTGACGAAAGGCAACATGTCTAGAGACCTTCAAAGTAAATTTTTACAAACCTCCAGGCTAACCAATATTTCTTTTAAATTTCTTATTATTTGGAACAAAGGAAAATGTCTTATTATTTGGAACACAAGGAAAATTGAAGATGGATCTTCTATATGTGTGAAAATTAACTAGTGTACTCATAGAGGCTTCAGCACAATATAAACAGCTTTATCGGTTTTATTCCAGGATGTCTACTAATGTAACGCATCAACAAAAATAAAGTCCACACTCATTTGCCATAAAAATATCTTATTATGAAACTTAACTGAATAACTCTACTGATGAAAAACTTAAGTACTCACCAACCTCAATAATAAAAATTTTAGCACCATTTTTTATTAAATTAAGGAATAAGACAAAGAAGTCAAATAAAATCACTTCTATTCAAGCTACTATCATGTGCCACAGCTAGTGAAATAAGCAAGAAAATGATATATAAATCTCTTTGTATTTGCAGATGATATAATTGTCCACTGATAAAACAGTTCAATTGAATTAACAATTTATAAGGACCATAAAGAGCATTCATGAATATTAGTAGATATAAGAACATTGTATAAAAACACATATCTTTCTTTATACCAACTAGAATTATTTTAAAAATGTGAAGGAGTCCAAGAAGATGACATAAATGTACTTTTCTGCAACATACAACTGCTCCTCCCACTAAGTACAATGAACAGTTCTGGATATTATATATAAAACAAACTTAAGAAGACACTGAAAGATGGAGGGAAGTCAGACTGACTCGGCATATCATGACCTAAAGAATAACACGGTGTTGATTTCCCTGGAATTTCATTTGGCCTCATCCTAGACTTTAAGAAACCAAACTTCTGGAAATGCCAATAGGTGCAGACAAAAAATTCCAAGAAAAAAATTTCTCTCTCTGGCTAAAAGACCATGAAAGGAGCAACCTTGCATGACAGAAAGCTTTTCCATGACTGCTCAACCCCAGCTAAATATCAGAAAAAACTGTGGCTTCAACTCCACCTACGCCAGCAATGACTGGGTAGGGAGTCTAGAGTTACATCTTTGCAAGGTAGTAACAAAGTGACTCAACATTCTTGCTGGTATCATGTCAGTGAGGACCATGTATTGAACCAGGACTTTCATCCCTGCCTGCTGGTAATAAAAAGGCTCACTATCCCTGCTATGTCCATGGAGACCACATGGGGAATCTGAACTTCCATCGCTACCTGCCCAGAATGAGGCACCCCTTCCCCTCCACACTGGCCCATTGGAGAGTGAGGACTTGTACCATAGTCCTGTGATAACGAGGGCACCCCCACTGTGGTGGGTGTGGAGACCATGTAGGGAACTGGAACTATCCCTTCCACACCCTTGCCCCTGAATGACTAATGAGGTTATAATGAGCAGATGGTAAAATTCATCAGGAAGAGCCAAAGCCAAAACAATCTGAATAAAGGAAGCAGATGGCAGGGGTTGAACAATCAGAGAATAAGCTCTGATTTTAAAGTTATCATAGTTAGTGTAGTGCATGGTATCAACAACAGGATAAATGAGGAAACCCCTCCTCCTCATGACATGCTACAATCTCCACTGATCCTGCAGAATTTTTCTAATATTTGCAATTTTTGAAAGCTTAATGTATGGTAAAACTGAGTAATGGAGACACTATTTTAAAAACGGTATTAAGAAAATATGTTATCTAGAGGTAAAAATATAAAATTGATTCCAGCATTACACTATACCAAACAAAATCAATTCCATGTGGAACCAAGTCTTAAATGTAAAAGGCACAATTTTGGAAACTTGAAATTATACAATATCTATGACCTTGAGATAACAAAGGTTTTCTTAATACAAATTATACCATATTTTAAAAAAAATTAAATTTAGAATAATTACAATTAAGACCATGTCCTAGATACCTAAAACATTATAAATAATGCATAGAGCCAAGTTTTATACATTATAAATACCTAAAATATTATATTATATATATATAATATTATATATATATTAGGTATATATTATATATATACCTATATTATATATACCTATATTATATATATATATAATATTATATATATATTAGGTATATATTATAATGTTAGAACATTAGGTATCATGTCAGTGATAGGTATATCACATTAGGTATATATATATATGTGTATATATATATATATATATATATATATATATATATATATATAAAATAATGTTAGGCATATATGTTAAATAGGTATATACCTAATATACCTAAAACATTATAAATAATGTATAAGCCAGGTTTCTTTATGTAATTAATGAAAGCATTATGTTCGAGAAATATAAATAAGTCCAAAAACTGAATAGGAAAAAGAAATAGTGCAGTAAGAAAATGAGAGAAAAAGATATGGGCAGACAATTCAGAAAAAAGGAAATATGAATGGCCATTACCATATGAAAGATATTGAGATTTAAAATCTATAAATATATGAAATATATTGATATAGGAAGTTATTAGGGAAATGCAAATAAAAGTAATAACAAAGTACCATTATGCACTCATCAGATTAGGAAAAAACTTAAATGGTTATCCAATACTAATCTTGGTGATAATATGGAGAAATGACAACTCCCAAATACTACTAGTTGGGCTATGAATTGAGATAACCACTGTAAAGAGGTATCTTTTAAATTTGAAGATTTGTAAACCCCAAATTTATATACTTTAGGGAACTGCTCCCTCAAATTCATCTGTAGTTATGTAGCATTGCTGACCTTCCCTAGATTGGAAACAATCTAAGTTTCTATTAGTGGGAAAATAAATAAATTGTAATATATTCAGACTAAAGACTACCCTGACAGCTAAAAAAAAAAAAAAAAAAATGAGTTAGAGTTACTTTTATGACAATTTATATATTGCAAACATAATTGTGAGTGAAAAACAACTTGTGTTAGTACTCTATATAAAGTTCAAAAGCATGTAAACCATTGCTAAAAATGACTATATTTAGTTTATAGAAATATAAATGTAAATTACATTTATAAGAACATGCATAGGGATGATAAACCTCAAACATAGGACAGTGATTATGTCTATAGAGAGAAGGAGGTAGGGTAATGAAATTGGGAAGATATACATAGTGGGCTCCAAATGAATCTCTAATTCTTTCAAAATTAAAATAGGTGAAATAAATTTGATACATAGATAACAAGTATCAAAACTAATTGGTAGGTACATGTATATTTGTTATATTATTCCTTATACTTAACCATACTTTGCCATTATCATAATAAAAAATTAAAATACTTAACAATGGGATAAAACAATAAAAAAGACTACTGAAATTTGTAAATATTTTTAAAGTAATTTTTAAAAACTTCATTTTCATGCTTCTCCAAATCCATTGCCAAACTACAAAATTGAAAGTGAGTTTGCATATAGAATTATTTTAGATGTCTTCTCTACACTTAGTAGTAATGCAATGTCACAGGGCATTTTAACACAATGTATTAAATGTTTGAATTTTAAAATTACAAAAAAAACCCACTTCTATTCACATTGTGGTGGGGTGCATGACGGAGTATACCCTGTCATAATAGTTTACCATTGTCTTTCTGGAACAGGAGGCTTTGGCAAAAAAATAACGATGATAGAATACTTTAGAAGAGCTAAATTATACTAGATTCTACTGATTGATTTTAATGCTTGCTTTTCTTATTTTCTAGCTAGGTACATTATGTTTATAACATATTTCCAGATAATGGTTATTTTGAAAAGAAGACAATTTAATTATATCAAATGCCTTTTTTTTAAAGTAATACTCAATGTAATGTATACAAAGTGGTTTCAGATAAAAGTTTATTTTTAAAACTGTATTAATATCTTAACACAGTACCTGCCAATAAATACTGATGTCAATAAATACTTCGTGCTTAAGAAATACTTGATAAAAATCAAAGTATGTTTTTCTATTTGTTTTTACTTTAACTGCTCTATTAGGTGAGTAGCGATATACTGTGGTTTGATCTGCATTTTCTGGAGAGCTAATGATACTGAATGTCTTTCTGTGTGCTTATTTGCTTGTCTACCACCCATAGCTCTTTTTCGGTAAAATGGGTTTTTGATCGTTTTTAAATTGGAATTTTATACATATGTATTTTTTTACGGTTGAGTTTTGAGAGTTCTTTATGTACTAACACAAGACTGTGGATTTGAAAACAGTCCCTCATACATGGAAGGCAAGGAGAAACCAAAGAGGCAGACCATCTCTGTTTGGTATTGGCAAATGGCAGTTTTAATAAACAAGGGAACTTACGTAGGAGGTGTGTCTTGGGTGGTTGGGAGACAAGTGTATCTCCATACCTGCCTGCCGGAATCTTAGAAATTTAAATAGAGACGTTAACAGCATTTAGTCACATATGTCATCCAGATAGCCTCAACAACACATTGCTCTCTCAAGACTGTGTCCTTAGAATGGCTCCCACTGCCAAAATGTGGGCAGAATGTACTTTCTGAGGACAGGGGAGAGAGAGAGGAACTTCCAATTGCTTGGGTCCAGCTCCTGGGTAAATGGGTAGTTACATCCTCGCGATGACCTTCTTCAGCAAAGAACTTTGTCAGATGTGTTATATGCTAATGTTTTCTTCCAGTGTGTAGTTTGTCTTTTCATCCTGTTAATAGGATCTTTCACATATCAAAAGTGCTTAATTTCAGTAATGTCTACTTTATCACTTTTTCCTTTTCTGTATTAATTTTACAGTCTGACAACTCTGCTTCCCTAGATCTCCCCAAGTTCCTTCTGTTAGTTTTTCTAAAAGTTTCATAGTTTTGTGTTTTATATGTAAGTTCATGATCCATTTTGAGTTATTTTTTTTTTTTAGAAGATGTGAGTTTAGGTCAATTCCATCATTTTGCCTAGGAATGTCCAATTACCCCATCACGATTTATTGAAAATACTATGTTTTCTCCATTGGATTGCTATAAAATCACCAAAATAATGATTTCCATGTTGATCAATACAATGGACATCTTTTGATCTTCATCTACCTTTCAGCTGCATTTGACAGGATTCGTCTTGTCCTTCCTGCAATACTCTGTCCCTTTTTCTTCCATTAGTCCTGTCACCCTCTGTAGATTTTACTTGGACGTCTCTATTTTTTCAACCTGTTTCCAGTTTACCTTCCTTTGCTTGTTCTTTAAATATTGAGTTTCTCCCTCTCTACATGATCAAACACGTGGCTTCAACTACCATCTGAATACTGATGCTGTGGAAAAATGTTTACTTCTTACAACCCTCTGCTCTAGTCACCCTGTCTTGTTGTTTTTTAAAGATGTCAATCTCTTTCTTGCTTCCCTGCCTTTGCACTTTGTGATTCTCTGTCTGGGATTCACTTTTAGCAGAGTCCTCATTGCACTGCCTCATTTCTTTTTTCTTTCTTTCTTTCTTTTTTAATGTTTATTAATTTGAGAGAAAGAGAGAGAGAGTGCAAAGGAGCAGGGGAGAGGCAGAGAGAGAAGGAGATAGAGATTGTGAAGGGGGCTCTGTACTGACAGCAAAGACCCCCATGCAGGGCTCAACGTCATGAACCGGGATATCATGACCAGAACCAAGGTTGGACACTTAACTGACAGAGCCACCCAGGTGCCCCTGTCTCATTTCACTCAAATATTCTCTACAATATCACTTGCTCATTGATGCCTTGCTTGATTAGCTCTTTTATAGAATACCTGCCCTTAACCTTGTTGCTCTGTTTCCTTTATTTTTTTTCTTCACAGCAGTTTTCTCTCCTGCTTTATTATAGATTTGCTTGTCTGTCTAGACCTCATGATGAGAGGGAGACTGTTGCCTTGTTCAGCAATGTGTTTCCAGTGCCTGACACGTAGTAGGCACTCAGTAAATATTTGTTGGCTAAGTACTTGTGACATCGCAGAAAAATATGAGCACTGACATCTGTAGACAGACCCTGGATATGTTTCTACATGCCCAAGTTGACTTGAATAAATTTCTTATTTTCACATCTGTATTTCACATCTGCAACAGAGTTACTATGAAGAATAAATGAAATGACTCCTGGCAGAACTGAGTGCCTAATATTCAGTAAGCACATAATAATCTTTTTTTTCTTCTTCTTCTTACTGAAAAAAAAATTCTTTCATAACCTCCTTCTATTAACAGTGAAGGTTATGGCTCCATTTCTCACCAAAAACATCTTAGCTTTGATTAATAGTGGTTTATAGCTGTGTCAACTACACATTTTTATTTAATATTCTTCCTAAGCCTCTTAATGTTGTCAGTCTGTGCAACTATGAGGGTGTAGAGAACTGTCTGGAATAATCCTTTTTAAAATTATCCTAATCCTTCCTTTTTTTAATGTTTATTTTTGAGAGAGAGTGAACGCAGGGGAAAGGCAGAAAGATAGGGGGACAGAAGATCCAAAGCGGGCTCTGTGCTGACAGCAGAGAGCCCACTGTGGGGCTTGACCTCCCGAACCATGAGATCATGACCTGAGCTAAAGTCGGATGCCTAACTGACCCACCCGGGTGCCCCCCTAATCCTTCCTTTTTAAACCAGGTATTGGGGCATCTGGGTGGCTCAGTCGGTTGAGAGTCTAACTTTGGCTCAGGTCATGATTTGCTGTTCATGAGTTCGAGCCCCATGTTGGGCTCTGTGCTGACAGCTCAGAGCCTGGAGCCTGCTTCTGATTCTGTGTCTTGCTCTCTATCTGCCCCTCCCCTGCTCGTGCTCTGCCTCTGTCTCAAAAAAAATAAAACATTAAAAAAATTTTTAATAAAAAAAAAAAAGAGTACTCCAGGAATTGATTCTGGTATTCAGGCAGATTATCCGTGCCCTTTAGAATTTTAGCATTAACTAGTACATTTTTTGACCCTTCATTTTTTGAGATTGAAGCTTTCTGATCCTTTTGGTCCCCTTGGCTCATATTATTTGTCCTTCTCTAGAAGTTATCTTCTTTCCGCTTTGATATATCTTTCTGGTATTGTGACTGGAGCTGCATGGAGCTTTCTGGTATAAAAGCTTTTGTTTATATCAGTTATTCTCAAATGGAAGTAGGGTGGGAGTGAGAGAAACAGCAGGGTATGGTTTTTATTTTCTAAAAAACTTGTTACAAATATGACCTCCTTCTATACCCCCACTTCTACTTCCTTCTCTTTGAGAATACCTGTTTTTGAAATAAAGGATTTTTTTCTCCTCCTGGGTTATTTTCATGTCCCTTATCTGACAAATACATTGAGCTGAAGCAGGCTATCGCTTCACTGTCTTTCAATTCACTTTCCCCAGATGACAATGGGGAGCTCAGGGCTTCCATCAAACACATAGGGTGCGGATTAGGCTCCTCATTGTAAAATTGTCTATTTTTCCATCCCACTCACAGTCACGTAATATCTTTCCACTGTGGAAATAGAGATCAGGACCAAGCCTATCAGTACTGATAGATGAATCCCTCTGATCTGTGCAAATGCTATCATTTAGTTATCTTAACATTATGGCTTAATAGTGGCTCTCCAATTTATTCCAGTTCAAGTGCAAATTGATATAGGTTTATATTAAAAATCTTCCACACCTAATTAGGCCCTTATTCTGTTCCATATTATTTTGTGCTCTAGGTAAACAAGATTAGTATTTGCTCATGAATGACACAATATCCTCCTCCCTTTTTATACCTTTATATTTGTTTTGCCAGACATCTGTATTATTTTCCTTTTTCTTTACTAATTAGGGTTGTCTTCAACCTTTAAAGGCTCAACTCAAGTGCTACCACCTCTAAATACTTCTGCTTATTTTAACCCATCTCATTACTTTGTAATTCTTTTCTGATATTTGTTTAATCCACATATAAGGTTTTAGATGGCTCCTCTATTAAATTCTAAGCTTCTTGAGAAAATAAATATACAGTGTTTGTGTGGTAGATATTTGTTGAATGAGTAAATGAAACAACCCTTAGAGTTGGAATTCATTGTGTTAAAGAAAGAAGGGAATAAAATAATCAGGTGGCTTGATAATCATTTTTGATGAAACACCAATTTGACACTTGGTACATGGACATCATGCTTACTGCCATTGAGCACAAGGTGCAGGGTGTGGTTGGTGAGTTGTCTACTGGCCTTGGCAGGAACCCCCATCTATATAAACTTTACAAAAGGAAATATGTTCTCTAAGCATGTCCAGTAATTTTAATCATTTTTTTCACTTTCCATGGACATTTTCCACTTCCTCAGATATATTCATGCAGAAACACAGCTCTCCACACCTTGCCACTAGTATTTCAATAAGTAACTTTTAATATAGACTATTAAAAATAATTTAAAGTTTAGGTCATCTCACAAGTATTCCCTAGAGACTGTAATCCTTCCTGTTAGTAGGATAAAATCAATAGAAATATTAACATCATAATCTTTCATTCTGGAGGCCTCTCCTCTCGGTAATATGAAAACTTTCCATTGAAATTGAAAGTTATTTTAAGAAAAGTAGAGAAACTCTTCTACAAAAGTAGAGAAACTGTTCGGAAAGGATATTAAGAGAAAATATCCCAGCAGAGATATTTTGGCTATTTTTAGTGAAAAATAAAACATTAAGTGAGAAGGTGAAATTTCCTAACAACAAAAGTACTTCAGTATAAAAATTCTCCTGAAATTTATAGCACATTATAGTGTCTAAAGCACTTTCACAATTATTATTTCATTCAAGTCTCAAGAAACCCTAGAAGGCAGGTAGGAAAATTATTGTCCTCACTTTGCAGCTGAGGAAAATGAAGTTAGGAAATGTTTAACTAATTTTCAAGTGCCAGACGGTCACTTAGTGGCAGATTACACTTCACTAGGAAGGATTATTTATAGATACTCCCAAACATTAAAAATACTACCTGCGATCCTTAAAGTTGTGTAAGCTTTCTCTACCCTGTGTCCTCAGATATAACACTGAGTGATTCTCTTCCTCTGGCAGGCTAACCAATAAGTCCTGTGTGAGAGGGAACTTCCAGGGATCTATAGACTCCCCCAACCCAAAGAATTGGCTGGGTATTCATTCTCAGATTAATGAAAACTATCACTCTCTGGTAATATCATTCAGCTATATGAGCAGCTATATGAGCTATATGAGCTATATGAGCAGCTATATGTTCTTATAACCCACACCCCAGTTCTGCAGATCTGTCATTCACACTCGGTCGTCCCTTCAGGGGACAACCATGGGACCACATTCTCTTTTATGTTGGTAATATATAATAATATATTCAGTGAATTATTTATTGAGAGAAAAATCTAATAGTGTATAATCACCTTGAAGTCTAGATTACATCTGTTACATCAATTTCGTTAAGAGTCTCAGATATTAGTCCCAGCTCTGACACCAAGTTTTCTGGGCTTTATTTTTCTCATGTCTAAAATGAAGAGTTTGACCCTACCAATAATTATGGAACCTTGCTGTTTCTAACTGTTTTAGAAACATTATATCATGGGTTATCCGTAATAATTCTATGAGGTAAATGAAATTTATTATAAATTGCACTTGACAGAAAAGAAACATTAAACTTCGAGACGTTATGTGGCTATCCAAGGCCACGCAACTGATAAATGGAGACCCAGGGCAAAACCGGAGATTTCTAACACATATTTCTAACTCTAAAAATCCCAATCTATTCCACTTTGCAGTTTTCTATCAATGCACTTACATAAAATATGATACCTTCTACCCGCTTTAGAAACATTAGCTAATCAAAAGGCCACAACTTACAGTGTATTAACTGAATACACTATTGAACCAAGGATTTCCATTTTTCTCACGTGTTGTCCTTGGAGCATATTTTCAAGTACATATACAACTGCCTGGCAGCATCTGGACAAGGAAAGTAAGCTCCCTGTGAACTGGATAAAGCATTCCAGGAGAGAAGAATCACTTGATGCAACTGAGGAAGGACCGGTCCTGATGAATTGGAGATAAAACTCTTAACATGCCTTTGCAGATCTCCTCTAATAACGCTCATCTTGAAAAGTAATTACTTGCCCTGAAAGGAATGAGTCCACATAGTCCAAAAGCCTCTGGGTCAAGAATCTCTCATGTAAATACTTGTTTAAACCATTTTACAAATAGGCATTATTTGTTCGGTGTCATGTAATTCTCTCCTGAGGTCACTGTTCATCATAAGTGGTATGTTGGGATTGGCGAACACTGCTAAGACAGCTCACAACTACTAAGCCTGAGGTAGGTGGACAATGTGTGTTCTGACTTAAGTCAGTGGGAATGAAAAGTGTTACAGTTCAGCAGATGTTTTTTCAGCAGAACGTTTTCCTCAGGCAAAATGCTACAGCTCATTTTGTTTGTGTGTTTGAAAGGGCAAGTGTCCATAACTGGTAGAAATACTTTTCTGACAATCAGGGATGAAAGTTTAAAAATCATATGCATGTGGAAACTCAAAAGTGCTGAAGGAGGTCCCCTATGAATTTGGTTGAAGACACCTCAGCAGGGAGAGTAAAGGAGGCTCAGCCACAGCTATACATGCTGGGTTTGTGTTATGGAAAAAGAACTTCAGCCTTCAATACATCAATTTTGTGCCAGCCACAACCACCCTACTCAGCTTGTGAAAAGCAGAGTTTTGATTCAAGGGATGCAAAAAAGCTTTGAAGGAGTTTAATGTAGTCGCTGCTTTCTATTAGTGTGCTAAGTTCAGTTTGGTACTGAGAGGAAAGGAGAAAAGGCACAACTGTATGGTGAATTGATAACCTGCTATAGTTTCACTTACTCATAAAAGAATAATAGGACCCTTTGTCATCCACATATGAAAGTTACTTGTTCCTAGCATTAGATTGGCAGACGATCCCGTGATGAAAATATCTGACAAATATCAATTCAAAGCAAAGATACATAGGAGATAAGAATGTTCAACGGTGGAGAATCTTCTTCCTTAAAAAATGTTTAGAACTCTGCATGACCTAAAAATGTCGTCCTTTAAAAATTCCCATTCCTAAATTTCCAAAACACTTTGGAGAAAATACGTTTAGTTTTCCTAAGTTTATGGAACTACTGACATTAACATGAAGCCATATTCTATAAATGATGGTCTTTTAAAAAGAGGCAGACATTTGTAATGGGTTGTTGTGCAAGAATCCTTGAACTAAAACTCAATGAAATTGGCACATCTCCCTCATTTCTTTTGAAGCAGGCCAGAAAGGCAAGCTGCAATGCTACACGTCTCTCTTGGCTTCAGACTCTAGAAATAATCATCAAAACCACACCCAGGTCACTTGTTCAGTCATGTAGAGAAGAACTTGAAAAGAGAAAAGAAAATCTTGGCTCCCATGTCGTGCTCCAATGACCAGGAGAGTGGATTCCCAAATCCCACTTAAGTACGTTATGATCACACAAACTCCACATACTCTCCATCAGGGAGACCAAACTTTCCTAAGACTGGATTTGAAGTTCTGACCCCTCTTTCCCACAAGGAGACAGATAAGGTGTTGCTGTTTTTGTTTGCTTTCGTTTTTGTTTTGGCAGTAATGCCAACAAAACCTGGGTAGAGGAGGTGGGGCAATTCAGATTATAACTCCTCTCAGAAATTCATCCACCTGCAGAGATCCTTTCCAATTGTATCACTGTTGCCCGCACTTCCATGCTTAAGTAATGCAGTATCGAATTTACAGAAATGACTTTCAATCCTTAACCATTTAGCAGGTTTTTGTTGACTCATTCTCATTCTTACAAAATGCCTGATCTGTATTCTGGATTTACCTTTGGGGAAGCCAGAAAAAGAGAAGGCACTTTCTCCCTTGATACCTTATCCCACTTACAGACAGGAATGATAGTGAATTTTTCTCTACTAGTGCCTCAGAGCATGTAGATATCTGAGTAAGGACCAAGACAAAGGAGATGGCATCATATTGGAAAAGCAGTAAAGGCAACAGTATGACTTAATAAGAAAATGTCAAACTTAGAGGTAGATGTTGACGGTAAAGCATCTTAGGACAACTCACTATTAGTGCTGTGGCTTTCTGTTACTAACCTTTTAAGCCTTTATTTCTTCATCTGAAAGATGGAATTAATACATTTGCCTTGCCGTGTTACTGTGAGAAGTAGACATTATATATATTGAGTACCAAATATAGTGCCAGACACAGAACAGGTATTCAGTAAATTGTGATTACTTTTTACTTTAGTCTCAGATTGCTTGTAAAAATATTCTCACAGATAATACGTAATGATCATGGATAATCTTTATTGAGCTCTTCATGTAAGAAGAGCAATGTACAAAATACATGCTTTGTCTCATTTAATTCTTGCCATATGGCCTGAATATGTGATATTATTATTCCAAATTTACGTACTTAAAAATTAGGACCTGTCCAGGTCAAGTAATTTGTCCACGGTCAAATAATTGAAAACAGATGAGTGAGAATTCAAACCCAAGTCTGACTCCAAATCTCATGCTATCTACTAGTAATCCTACAAGGGCTTTGTGGTTAAGTGCAACCCAAGATACATGCTAAATTTTAGCTACCTAGCCCCACTAAGTAATAGAGTAAAACCAAGAATTCAGTGTGCATTTGTTGATGGTGATCATTGATAATTTTGAAATGAAGATTAAAAGAGGCAAATCATAGAGAGGTGAGAAATGACAATATGAGTAACAGTCTATCATGGCACTTTTGTTATCCTAGAAAACCCTTGTTCTGTCTGATGTCCTCCTCTTCCGGCCTCAGAGAGACCTGCTTTTGTCCTACTTCTACTCAGTCATAGTCTAGAATTTTCCCTAAGTTTTATACCGTGCCCCAAGAAGACATTCTTTTTGGTTCTCATAAGATTTATGTTTCTACAGGATCCAGTCCCATACAATCATATCTATCACCTAGCACAGTAGTTTGAGTTTCTGAGCCAGTTTTATCTTCATAGCAGGTAAGGTATTCTTGGGCTTTGAGGCATCATTCTGTAAGATCAGGCTTGCAACTCAAGATTTGGTATCCTATTTGCCTCGTAAGCCTTGAGAAAATGAGATTCCACTGAAATTTAGTCTTTTCAAAAACTTACAGAATCTTCCAGATTCTTATTTTGGGTCTACTGTCATCATTTTCCTTTTTCCACTTAGATCCTGTTCTGAATACAGCATTTCTCCAGGCAGGATGGGCTAGGGCCTTGTTAAAATGCAAGGAATCTTCTACATAATCAGAGTTTATGGGAACACCACCCAGGAATATGAATTTAAACACATTCCCCCCGGTAATTCTTATGTGTACTATACCTTGAAACACTATTTCAGATCCACAATTTCATTGTTTGTCTAACATTGAACATGGCCACTATCTAGAGTCTCCCTCTGCTGGGGTCTGTCAGCAGTGATCCCTTGGATTCCATTTCTGGATACTCATCAGAATCAATCCCAAACTAACCATACCTCTGAGTAATCTATTGTTCACCTGTCCCTCCCACTGTCCCTCCTGTCACCCACTGTCCCTCCTGGGCTAGTGCTGCCTTCTCCTTTCTTCTCATTCGTCTATACCATCAAAGCCTCTGTGGGTCCAAGTTTGAAACTCATGTGTAACTCTTGATGCTGTTTTCCTCAACCTACACCTCCACTTTTTTTCTTTTCTATTCTCCTCTTTCTCTTGCTATTCTAATGTTTGAATTCTGTCTGTCTCTTGAATCTACCATTCAGTTGTCAGCAGCCAGACTTTGTAGTGCAATGCTGCTCATTACCAAAAGAAACACATGATGACCTTCCAATATTTCCACGGGGAAATTCACAACCAGTTCAGAAGTGTAGTCAACAAACATGATAGAGAATTTTCTTCATTTCTATCACAAATAAATCACATGTAGGAGAGGATATCAGAGTGTAGTGAAGTGTAATGTAACTCGTTATAGCTATTTGGATCTTGATGTTATTTACCTTTTGGTGCAAAACCAGCTTGTTTCTCAAATGCAGGTTATAACCAATTGATAGTTTGTGAAATCAATTTAAAGGCCTCTAGCAGCACTGGAAAAAAAAACAGAATAAACAAGAAATATCAGACTTTATCACATGTAGTAAGGATGTGTATTCCGTAATGAGAATATTTTCATGAATATGCATGTATTTCTGTGACTATTTGGCCATGATAAAATGTATTTTAATTTTTAGCTGAGATCCATGGTTATCAAAATGAAACAAAAGAAAGTTACTTCTCTACATTTCAGAAAATTAAAATGGCCTTCTGTATGCTGTGGGTTCAGAGTGTCTGTTTCTGTGAAAGTTATCTTTTCAGAGAATCAGCCTTCTGTATTTTCTCTCCCAAATTAGGCTTGTGTTCTTCTTTGTCTTTGTAAATCCATCAGAGCTTAAACTCTCCATCCTGAAGGTATTTCATCTAACTTATTAGAAAATGTTGAGACATACTATGTTTAATCTATTATTCACTTAACTATGTCAGTCTCAGTTTTGTCAACCGTAAAACAGAGATCATCAAGTCAAGGTTTTTGTAAAGATTCAATGAGATAACTTACTTAAAATACTGAGGATAAATGTTTAGCATAAGGAAGCCACCAATAATTGTCAGCCGTTATTATTATTATCACATTCAATAACATAAGTCAGATACAATTAAATTTTTTTGTTTATTTTTGAGAGACAGAGAGTGATAGAGTGAGTGGGGGAGGGGCAGAGAGAGAGGGAGACAGAATCCAAAGCAGTCTCCAGGCTCTGAGCTGTCAGCACAGAGCCTGACGCGGGGCTCATACCCACACACCACGAGATCATGGCCTGAGCCAAAGTCAGACACTCAACCGACTGAGCCACCCAGGTGCCTCAGATACAATTTTTAAGCACAGATCAATGCAAATAGGAAAAAAAGAAGACATTCAGCACTCAGATCTTAGAATCTAAAACTGGTGTCAACTTTTTCAAAAATTTTCAGAAAGTTTGGGTCCTATGGAGCCTCAGAGGAAATGTCAAGGAAAGAAGGTCTCTGTTTATGCCCTTACCAAATTGTTTAAGACCAATTAGCTACTGAGTGTCAGCCAAAACAAACAGTGACATCCCCTGAGATCTAAGAACACCCTATCCAATAAATTGAATATTTGAGGTTATTCTTCTTCTGACAACCCTGAAACAGAGAGGGGATGAAAGAAAGAGGCAATCTTACAACCTCTTAAAACTGACTTTTCTTCATTAGTCTATTGTTTATGTCCGTGCATCTTTCTTCTCCTTTCAACCTGTGTGTAAAGAACAAGTCAGTCTTCATGCAAAGGCACAAGTCAATGTGTGTCTTCAGCTACCAATGTCCATGTTTGTTTGTTATAACTTGACCTTTGTATTCAAGTGCTATGAACCACCATCAGAGCAATTAATCTTTGAGTATATAGTAATGGTACGAATGTAAATAGCCATTCCCCTCTACTGCTCTGTGTTCATTATCATATGTTTCCTGGATGTGTAAGGCCTGGGAAAGTCTGGTGTTACTCTCACAGCTTGGCCTCTTGGAGATGACATTATTTTAGAGTAGGTCATTTATATTGGTTAATATTTAGAGAGTTTAAGAAAGTAGATTTCAATATTGTCTATGAAAGCCAAGTTGATTGACAGCTTTTGATTGCCCAGTGGTAGGCTTATTAAACAATTATCTCATTGTGTTCTCAATAAGGCCATTAAACGGCCCAGGCTTGTCCTAGTCAGTTGGGAATCTCCCTGAAAACATTCTGCTGATTGGACCATTCGAGTGTAGAAAGAGGAAAGGAATGATTGTTTTATAATCAGTTGGGCTCAGTTTAATTAAATATTAGCTGTGGAATGAAGGTAGAGGGAGACAGCAGAGTTGTAAGAAAGAAAGAGTTTAGAGGAAATGCATTACCTCAAGGAATGTGAGAAGATAGCTCAATTCTGTCAACTTAAAAGCAGTTCTAGCAGTGTTCCTACTATGTAATATGGTATAATGCTGGAAAGCATAACAGAGAGATACAGAGAGATACAGACATCCAAAGGGAAATGTGGGAGATGTGAGTGGATAATGTAAGTTACAAAAGAATTCATGGGGACAACATCATTGGTTAAAACAGTACCTTAGGAGAAACTGATAAATATGGTGGTTGTAGAACATGGTGTTCTATTCCAAATGAATAGGTAGTTTTTGAGGGATATTTAATACCATAAAGCAATTATAAATGTATATGTTTTGTGATTTGTTTTTTAAAGGAATAGTAGGATAACAGGATGTTTCAGGATTTCTTTTTTCTTTTAATTCTCTTTTACCATAAATAGGCTCTACCCCCAACATGGGGCTCAAACTCATGACTCTGAGATCCAGGGTCACACACTCTACCAACTGAGCCAGTCAGATATTCCTGTTTTGGAGTTTCTTCTAGGGACCTTATGTGGCCAAGACTGACCAGCTATAAATTACTAAGAGTGCCATCTGGTGTTAGAATGTTGACACTGCAGCCATGTGTGGCATGTGTGGAGGGTGTGGCAGGTTCTCTGCACACCCTCCTACATTGAGCCACTGAGCTAACCCAAGGGAACAATTGTGGGAAGGTTATAAATATAAGGTTACACACAGTGGGGTGTGCTTTGGTGGTGGGGGGGGGTTATTCAGGATAAATGATGTTGCCTGGGATTTGCAGAGCAATTTCTTTACTTCTCTCTTGGTTACTATGTTAAGCTACAGATGATTCTGGGTTGACACACAGCCACCCAGAAATAAACAAAAGTATAAAAATTAGATGAAGACATAAACATGTTCTAAGTCATTCATCTGAGGGTCGTAGATACTAGCCAATGTGTATTCTTTATTTATTCTCATAATTATAAACACAATCTGAAATTCTTTTAACGCTAATGTAGTTTTGTGCTGTAGTCTAGTGAAAAAAAAAAAATGTGGAGACTATGACTGTACCGGACGAAGCAATGTGATCTCAATGCGAAAGAAATTAATAAATAAAAGGAACAGTCAAGGCTTAAAAATATTTCAGCTAATGAAATGATTATAATCTTGAGCAAGCATCTCTTCTTAACAATTTAGGAATAGTGCGTTATCTGTTACAAACTATGAGCACTGTAGAACCAAGGAACCAGGAAACGCAGACTGTTTACGTACAAGAATCAAGAGATATTTTGTCCTCCACTTAGTCACATTACTTTTTCCTGTAAAATGGCAACTAAGTTTATGAAATACACGGAACCGGAAATTTTCCGAATTTTCAACTGGACCGTGATACACGAGGCTCCTTGTACACAGAGGCTACATGTTGCTATTCACTCCATTACCCCTATGCATTGTATTTGCTCTTCTGTTCTTCCCAGTCACAGGACCGCTTCTAGGACTGAACATATCAGCTTGTTTTGTATTCCTAGAGGCTTAAAGAGGAGGGAACAGGCTGTCCAGCTAGAGGGATGGGTAAAGAGCCTTTCCGTGGTGTAGAGAGTGAGGATGAGGGCCTTAGCGCCAGTCCACACAGCTAGAGGGCAGCTGCGGAGAGTGAAGTCAGGGACACAGCAGAAGAGGCATGCGAAGACAGAAGCGTGAGCAGGATGAGAAGAGAAAGCCGCTTGACTGAAGAAGCAGTGAGAGCAGCCAGCCAGAGAAGGGGAAGTATGAAGGAATGCGAGCCGAGCCGTATGCCTCCAAGAAAAGAACCCAGGGAAGGGCTCAGAGAGGGGAAGTGACAACGATATGTAAAGGGGAGAGCAAAGCCTTACTAGAAACGATCACTATTTGATGCTGAGTCATGGGGAAGAGTCTAATGTCTCCCAAGGCATCCTTTCAAAGGACGATAGACAAGGAATGACAGTAAGTGATGGAAGCAGTAAATGAAGACACTTAATCATCCCCATGCAGAGGTGGCTCGCTCTCCGAAGGATTTCTGGCTTAAATCTAGTTCACATGAATTTGGTCGGTTTTAAATTTACTAAAACTTTTTTTTTTTTAATTTTTTTTCAACGTTTTTTTTATTTATTTTTGGGACAGAGAGAGACAGAGCATGAACGGGGGAGGGGCAGAGAGAGAGGGAGACACAGAATCGGAGACAGGATCCAGGCTCTGAGCCATCAGCCCAGAGCCTGACGCGGGGCTTGAACTCACGGGCCGCGAGATCGTGACCTGGCTGAAGTCGGACGCTTAACCGACTGCGCCACCCAGGCGCCCCTAAATTTACTAAAACTTTTGATGTTTAATATGTTGTGATGATTATATAAATACATTTATATGGGATGTTTTCAGTTCTTGAAATTTTTTACCACAATTGTTTAGGATGTGCGCTTAAATAATTGTTCTTTTCAAACAGATACTTTTTTTTGCCCCTTATAACTCTCTCTGTCAGACTTCAAGTATTGAAAACTCAAATGGCCCAGGGGTGAGGTAGGCTGTGCAATGGCATGAAGTGGCTGGGGTAAAAATGTTGGCAAGATAGGGGTGTGTATCTAACTGAAGAGTTGACTCCCTGCTAAAGGTACTCGTATGAATTGAAAACAGATTTCTACAAACAAAATGGCAGCAACAAAAACCCACTGTGCTGGCCAAACAAACCGGAAGAGCAGCCTGCTTGGCTAGTGAACTGCCCTCCAGGAACCCCCTGCTCGGACCTGACTCCTGCATGTTCAAGCCTACGTCGCTCTGTTTGCTGAGCACCACCAATGCTGACCTAGTTTATCAGTAACCCTACCTACCTGGTGCAGAGGTGTTGAGGTGAATTGGCAACCTGACCAGGAAGAAACAGTGTTAGAGCACCTTCCATGCTTCCAGGCATGCCCAAACATAAGCTGAAATCACAAGCGTGTTTAGGCAAACTTATTTCACTTATACGTATACATTTGAATGCAGAGTTGAGACTTCTCTTCCAAGCATCTACTTGGTAGCCTGTTAAAAAAAAAACTAACTAAAGATGAACATGGCACCTCTAATTCCACTAACATTCTCGGGCTGTAACCTTTTCATTCTCATTTCATGGAACTGCGACATCAAGTTTATTAGTAGCAAAAAATAACCATCAAGACTAAATGACCTCTCATTATAATAGAGCTATCTGCTCTCTGTAGCACATTCGTTTTTCCATTTCATATGCTGGTCGGGGAAAATAAAGATATAAATAAAATCCAAGTTTCAAAATAATGCCTGAAAAATCAACTTCTGAGCAAATGAACTGGCCATCATGCAACAAAGAACAAGAGAAAGTCAAGTTTAGAGAAGAAAGTTCCAGAAAGTATAGTACTAGGAACTGAGACAGCAGAGATGACACATTTGAGTTTGATTTTATGCCCTTTGGTTTCCCAAGTAAGGAATTGTTGCGGTTGTTAGCTCATGGCTGTTTTTTATCCCTGTACGGCTGTATGAGACCAGTTTAGAGCAATGTTCTTAGCTTAGAATAATTTGAGATGAACTTTTTATTTTTATCAACTTTTACAAAGAAGATTGCGCGCTCGCACACACAAACACACACACACGTTGCAATGTATAGCAAGGATTACTTTTGTGCTTCACCATAATTTTAATAAGAAGATTTGTAATGCAATACAAGTACTGCCTACCCTGAATTCTAGTAGGTATGCACAGCTTCTTTTGAATGGAGAACACTTAATCATGTTATTCTTTACCACAGTGTTGACTTTGAAGGCTTAATTAACAAATATGGTAAAATTTTAATACAGCAAAGAGTGTCTCTCCTCAACTATTGCAAAACAAAACACACACACAAAAACCATCGTCTTAGCTTGCCAGTTGTATTCAAGTAGTTAATTACACAGAGTTCCAACTGATCAGTGCTAACAGAACTTTGTTAGGATGGAAATGTTCTCTATTTGTGCTGTCTAATACGGTACCCCTCAGCCACATATCACTACTGAACTCTTAAATGCATCTACTATGGTGGAGGAATTAACTTTTATTTAATTTTAATTAATTTACACTTAAATTTGAATAGTCAAAGGTGACTAGTAGTTATATTGGACAGTATAGCACCAGCTTAGAAGCATAGTGAAGGATAAGCCTTTGTTCATTCTTGAATCTCCCATTTATTTGTTTCATAGTAAGTGCCTGAGACATGCGGCTTACACTATAAAATGAATTATGAAAAAACTGTCACTTGCTCTTATTATTTCCTAGATTTTTGGTCTTTCAGCTATACGTCTCAACATCCGGGATGGGTATTATAACAATTGTTAAGTACAGAGAATTTGCAGTGCACAGAGTTGGTTTCAGAAAGCATAGTCACATACTATATGTTTTACCAGTTAGTTGGAAGAATTTTGATTGGCTTATCAGCAAAATGTATAAACCAAGGTTTTAGCTACTGTAGTGTTGTTAAGAGGGGTGAGACTGCCGGTAGGGAGTTTATGCCTGTCTTGTGCTCACTAAATATAGGGCTGTTATTCCTGAGTCAGCAGGCCCTACACTGCCACACAAACAGAACCTCCCACAGACATGCGTTTATTATGAATTGAGAGCTAAGTCAATGGAAACCACTGTAAATGTTCCAAGCAGACTTACAAAACGTGGAAAAGTTATAAGAAGACTTCTGAAGACTGGGATTTACTTAGGGCCAATGTAGCCACTTAAATATTCAAAGGCTTAACACTTAAAGCAAAACATAAAAGGCTGTGTTTAATAGTTACTGTAACTTGTTCTGAAAGCTGTGTGAATAGCACTGGAAACAACCACAGCATAATTTGTTCCAAAAGTCAGTTCACATTTTTTCATAGGTAAAGCCTATTTACCCATTCTCGGTGCTTGGGGTGAGTCAAAAAAAGAACCTATAATTTGTGCTGATCACACAAATTGTTTTCTGCAACCGCGTGTCTACAGACAGAAAGTAAAGTGGTTGATTCTGACCTGAACTATTACCGTTCAGTCAACGGCCTTCCCTTTTTCTGCCCCCTTCAGTCATACTACTGTAGAGGAGAACATCATTCACAGATGGGTGTGTGACAGCAGAGAGGCCAGACTTCCAGAACATTCCAGGGCATCTAGAAAGCTGAGAGGACATAGGCACTGAAAAGAAGAGGCAGAATAGTAGCTCCCCTCTTCCAGTCCCATTTCAAGTAGCTGCTTTTAT
This sequence comes from Herpailurus yagouaroundi, assembly GCF_014898765.1. Classification (NCBI taxonomy): domain Eukaryota; kingdom Metazoa; phylum Chordata; class Mammalia; order Carnivora; family Felidae; genus Herpailurus; species Herpailurus yagouaroundi. The sequence continues at coordinate 20,564,892 of NW_024412394.1, read as the reverse complement.
GTACAGACTCACACGCGTGAATGTATGTTGGCCATTATTTTTTTTCAAGCTCTAAGCCAAAATTAATTTCAGTCAAGGGCATGTAGTAACCTCCCTTAATCAAGGCAACAGAGCAGTGTGGTTTTTAAATTTTTGATCAGGGCTGGGGGGTGGGGAGGGGGCACCTGGGTGACTCATTCAGTTAAGCATCCGACTTCAGTTCAGGTCATGATCTTGTGGTTCATGAGTTCAAGCCCTGTGTGGGGCTTTGTGCTGACAGCTCAGAGGCTGGAGCCTGCTTCAGATTCTGTGTCTCCCCCTCCTTCTGTCCCTCCCTGGTTTGCACTGTGTGTGTGTCTCTCTCTCTCAAAAATAAATAAACATTAATAAAAATTTAAAAAATACACCTTTGATTGGAAAAAAAAATATCAAGTAAGACTGGTTTGAGTTCCCTAGGCAATTAATATCTTGATTTCAGAAGCATGACATATTTCTTTGTCTGTGGATGCCCATGGACGGGTGTTAGGACAGACAGGCATATGTTTGTAAAGTACTAATCCTCAAGAAATAATTGCTAAGCTGTAGTACCTCTGTTCTAGATCCTGATCTGTCATCAACTAAACATGTGACCCAAAGCCGCCTGCCTCTGACCCTGACGGTGCCTACTACTTAAAAATAGATTTGTGGGGGCGCCTGGGTGGCTTGGTTGGTTAAGCATCCGACTTCAGCTCAGGTCATGGTCTCACGGTCCGTGAGTTCGAGCCCCGCGTCGGGCTCTGTGCTGACAGCTCAGAGCCTGGAGCCTGTTTCAGATTCTGTGTCTCCCTCTCTCTCTGCCCCTTCCCCGTTCATTCTCTGTCTCTCTCTGTCTCAGAAATAAATAAATGTTAAAAAAAATTAAAAAAAAAGATTTGTGTATGTATACACATAAATTAATATATATATATATAATAAAACTGTTATAAAATGTTAGACATCACGCAAGAGAAGATGGTCCTCTTAAAAATATTTACTGCCATATTCTCATGGATGGAACTCTGTTCAGTGCAATCCCACATGTAAGTGCTTGGAGGTTACTTCCTTTCACTATAAGTCAGAGAAGTCAGTGTTTTGTCTTCCTTCTTGGAAAAGAATGTCTTTTGGTGCAATGCTATAGTTCTGTGGGTAATTTGTGTTGAGCCAAACAAACTAATCAGGTGTTCCGGCTCTTATGGTCACAGCTCTGATCCAGGCAGCAGTATTAGAAACAACGTTGTAGTTTTGAGCCCCAGAACAACAAGGGGTCTAGTTTTACTTTCTTTCTGCCTCCAGCACCTTGGTATCCCTGGCAATGTCGGGCTCATAGTAGGAAATAATAAATGTTTATCAAGAAACGACCCCAAAATGAGTTAATAAATGCTCCTCTGTCAGTTTCCACATTTGAGTGTTCATCAGAATCACCTGAAGGGCCTGTTGAACCACAGACTGCTGAGATCTGAGCCCCACCCTCAGAATTTCTGATTCAATATATCTAAGGTCAAGATGTGCATTTCTAGCGAGTGCCCAAGTGACGCTGGTGTCCCTGGTTCAAGAGCACACTTCTGAGAACCCCTGCTTGATGCAATGCTAATTGGCTGGAGAAGGGTCAGTCTTTTACCTTTTTACCATCATACTATAGTTAGCTGAGTTAAAGTCTCATCATAGGTAGACACAGGCTCAGGGTTTTTTTTTTCTCCCAGATGTATTGTATTGACGTGACATAAGGTTAACGAACAGAGTATTGAATTAAGGGCAGAAGTGGAGCAAACACGGTTGGCATGAACAGAAAGACACAGGGAGGCACAGTTTTTGTATAATGAAGCTCAGTAGTGATCTGTTGAACAAACAGCGAGGAAGACAGTCAACAAGTATTGATTGAATGCTAGGATGTTCCACTGGTCTTTCAGTAAAGAGGTACAACCCGATCTTCAGCAAGTGTCACAAAACATTGCATAGCCTGCTCCCTCCCCCCCCCCCAAGCAGTTGTACACATTGCCTTTTCTTTAGACAAGAGGAATATGTTAGTATCTATTACTAGAATCTGTTAATATCTGTTATTGTATTCAAATTGACATGGCAGAGAAATCTTATCAGATAATGAATTTGTGAAAGGAAGTTTGAGAACACCTGTTGAAATTCATTAGAACATCTGGCTTGAGCCCCATAAATTCAATGGACACCAGGGACAAGTTTAGATGGCAGAATTAAGTCCCAGTTACTTCACGGAAGTAACGTTTTAGGATGATCTGAGCCTCATTGTGAATTAATGATATGGTTTGACATTATTTCAGGAATAATGCCTAATAAGCCAAATGAAGAATAGATTATTTTAAGGTATTTTTCTTTTCCCTTTTTACATGAAAAGAAATTTTACTTTTAACAATACTACCTTTTAGATACTACCGCAGGACAATATTTATTTTTAAAATGATAGAAATATGGTTAAATCCCTTATTTTAGACCAGACCACTTTATAAACAAAATTTCATTCACTGAGCAAAAGCCAGACCATACATGTGGCATTAAGCAATAGTTGGACTGTGCCACTATAATTTTTTTTTTTTGTCAGCTGTATATATGTATCTAACTTCTCCTACTTTTTTGGCAAAATATCAGATATTATATTTGATTGTTTAATGGTTGGCTAACAGGATGAAATGGAAGAGCCTCTTGATAATGGTCCTTAGCTTTTTGAATCTGTCCTAAAAGGACATCTTATCTATAGAACTGGAGATTTCAGTAGATACTAACCACAGTTACACTTTACTGTTATCTGGGGCTGGGGAACATTTTATTTTTAAGCACAGATTCTAGGTTCCCTTTTCAGTCCTCCTAAATTAATATCAGCAGCAGGAGCAAGTCTCAGGAATCTGGAATTTCTTTAAAGACCCCAGTAGGATAATTCTCTGCCCTGGATCACCTCTAGTCGCCAATTTGTCCTCCTATATAAAAAGGTTGGCTCCAATTATGTAAAAATGTACTTATTAACCATTTACTATATCTGTAAAATTTTACCATACCTGTAAAATTCAGTTGTTGAATTTAAGATGTTTTCATTTTGATCTTTTCTAACACATATAAAATAAATATATAAAGCTTAAATGATGTTTTTCTAATTTACTTATAAATGATACCGACCTCAGAACTTCATTCTGGATGGGATAACTAAGGTATCTTTATAAAGGATGGATAGTATATATGTAAATATATAATATATAAAGAATAGATTGAGAAGACTATTTTAAAAAGCTAAAGAAGTAGCTATCAAAAACAAGAAAACTATGAAATCTTATATCATGAAAGCTAAGTGAAGGAAACTTCCAGAAGGAGAAAGTAATAAATACTGTTAAACACCAAAGTGAGGTCAAGGAGTATACATCTGAGAGCTCTTTGAATTTAGCAAGAGAATGGGAAGGGAAAGAATTATAAGGTGGACCACATAACTTCCGAGAAGATTTTTCTCATCAAGTTATTACTGGAATTCAGAAAAGGGTAGGGAGCGTATAATGAGCAAGATTTTGGATCCATGGTTAGTCTAACCATCAGTGACCAGAGAGATAGATTGGTGCCTCTGTTTGCTGTGTTTATTAAGGGATAAATGCATGGGATCCTGACCAAAAGTTTAAGCTGTTGTCACATTCCACTGAACACAACAGAGAATGGATTAATTTGTTCAATAAATATTTATTGAGCACCTTACCATATGCCAGGAACCGGAGATAGAGCAATGAAAAAGAAATAGAATCATAGCAGCTCCAGCATGGGAAGGGCTACTGAGATAATACGGTTCAAGGCAGGACTTCTCAATCTTTAATGTGCATACAAAAAAAAAAAAAAAAACAAAAAAAAAACAGCAATCTTGTTAAAATGCAGATCCTGACTCAGTACTTCTGGAGCAGGACCAAGTATTCTGCATTTCTATCAAGCTCCCAAGTATCCAGCTGCCTATGCAGCTGGAAAATAGACCACACTTTGAGTACAAACACAAGGAGATCCAGACAGCCCATCTCCAGATTTGCATCACCTGAGTCTCCTTTTCACAAGGCACATTTGTGAGCTCCAGTGCTATATATTTTGTTTGATATACTATCCTCTCAACTACATGGATACTTCTAAGGCCAATTCAGGCTTGGAAGCTACTGATTTCACCCAAACACCTCACTTGACAGAGGAGGAAATGTAGTTCCAGCCAATGAAAAGATTTAATGACTACTGAACACTTAAACCAAGATTCAGGTTTGTTGATAACTGTTGTGATTACTGAGGACATCTAAATAACAGCATCATCTTCTCCACATCCAGATTCTGAACACAATATAAAGCAAGACAATGGATAATCACCTTTGCTACCAATAATGGCGTAGTTGGGGAATATGGCCTACCTAGATCAATGGATAGACCTCGTAACTTAAGCCAGAATTAGGCAGGCTCAAGCAGCCAGTCAGAGGTAGAAACAATGTTGGACCAGAGCACATCTTCTCCAGGAGAGAAGGGTGAGCTTCTTGAGGACAGCAAAGAGTGCCTGCTGGGTTTGGTCAGCTATTATCAAAAGAAAGAAGACAGAAACCAAACTAAGCATTCCTAGCTTTTCTATCAAAGCTAACCAATGACATTCTTCCACTCTGGGGAAAGAGTGAGTGAAGGAGAAAAGAGAAGCCAGAGGAATCACATCTTCATGTGGGAAGAAACATCAGGAATGGGGAAAACTCCTTCTGATCAACATCAACTGATCCAGTCCTCTTTTTACCTCACTACACAGCCTCTCTTCAAGGTGCTGGCACTGAAGGCAAGCACGTGGATAAGTGATGTTAGATCTGGGAATTTTATACACTAGCTATCAGATCTAGGGCAGTGCTTCTCAAACATCATTAGAGCATGCGACTCTTGATCTCAGGGTTGTGAGTTCAACCCACATGTTGGGCATAGAGATTACTTAATAATTTTATTTTTAAAGGTGGTCATTATGTGACATGACAGGCGTTGGCTAATGCTACAAAGTAATTATTTTATAATTTATAACTATACCAAATCAACATGATGCAGTGTATTCTGAGAAGGGTGCTGTGTGCAAATAAGTAACATTAGAGTTTGTTTCATCAGGGGAGTTTTATAATGCAGCTGTGGTTGCCAGTTTAAATGCCACAGGGCTACACAGGACAGTGACAGAAGTGGGCCTCAGTGCAAGGCCACAGGGAATGGCAGAGATGGTTAAGAACCAGAAAGCACCTACTTGGTCCTATGACAGAATGCTCTGTGCAACCCCCACCTATTTTAGCATTTGGAATTGTGGGTTCAATGCTGCCTAATATGATTTTTTTAAAGGGAGTCAGAGATTAATATTTTTATGGTAAAAAACTACTATCTGTCAAGTTTGGAAACCAGTTCAAAATATCTAATAACACTGTAGAAATCAAACATGGTGTGTTTTGGTCACATCTGATTGGCTATTTTGTATCCTCTGTGAATGATATGTACAAAATGCCTTACTCTGATTCATCAAGCCCAATTGTTTAAAAAAAAAAAAAAGATTCCTGAGATTAGCAGTCAAGGCCATATTAATTTAGCATAGTACATTTTACCGTGAACATGAAAAAGCCTAAATGGCTATTTGCAATTTTCTTGTCCCTTAAATGTTTGATAAGATTGATTTTTTCCCCTTGTTAGTGTTTTTTGTATTTCTAAGGTTATCCTTAAAATTCGACCAGCCATGGTCATCCTTGGTTTTAAAGTTTTCGTCTGAGTTTGTGAACACTAAATGTTCAATTGTACTGTTCACAATTAACTTAATTGTTGGCTCTGTTCCACGCCATGAAAACTGCACAAAGAATGGGTCTTTTTCCTTACTTCCCACCCAGACCTCCCATTCCCCTCAACCCATTCCCCTCAAACACAAACATCCAAATACCCAAACACACAAACTACTGTGTTGAAAGTTGAGATAAAGGAGAGATTTATGGAGTAGCAATACAAAGTGTGTGAAATAGTTGACATTCTTGGTCCTTAAAGGCTTCTGGCCATTTGTTGCTGGGCATTTTCCACTGATGGCCTCACCCTGAGTAGTGCTGCTGCCCAAATGGTGTCACTGAATCTTTCCATCTCTTCTCTCTTTCCCTTCTCTGTTTAGTATCTCTGTTATTCCCCTTCCTGTAAAAAACCAAAACTCTTTTAATGTCATGCAGCCTTCCTTAACTGTTTTTCTTTTTTCTTTTGCTTTTTCTTTCTTTTCTCTTTTTCTTTCTTTCTTGCTTGCTTGCTTGCTTGCTTGCTTGCTTGCTTGCTTTGCCATGTTCTTACATGTTCTTAGGCTCTGTTTTATGAGGCTTATTAAGGCATATTACTAACAATTTTTTTAAGTTAAAAAAGAGAGAAAATGAGAATGATTTTTATAAGAGGAATTCTGATGCCAAGAATAAAATGTTTAATGTTTAAGAGCTTACAGTTCATCGGGGGTTTTGGTTTTGTTTTGTGTTTAGATTTCTTTATATACTGTTTGCTCATATTTAATCCATTGAAAAGCAAAAACACGATTCCCAAGATCACTAAAACAAACAAGCCAACTTAATACTACTTTCCTCATATTAGATTTATTTTTTTTTAATTTTGGAATAATTTTAATTAACAAAAAATTTGCAAAGATCTTAGAATTCATGAATACCCTTTATCTTCCCCTGATGTTAACATCTTACCTAACCATGGTATATTTAGAAAAACTAAGAAAATAAAATTGTTATAATGCTATTAACTAAACTATATACTTTAATTTGGATGTTTACCTTTTTTTTTTTCCTAACTAATGTCTTTGATCTATTCTAGGACCCAATTCAGGATACCATACTGTTTTTAGAGAGTCATTTTTTAAGGAAGCAGATGATTCATGAAATACACGTCTGCAGAAGATCCTTAAAATGAATTTCACCAGTATTTCTGCTTAATGACCATCACTCATGAGTGGCATTTACAATAACAGGGTGTGGGGCTACCTTGAAATAACTACCCCTCCCTTCTCCGAGGTGCAATGATTTGGGGCAGGCAACAACATCACCCTCCCTCTGAGCAAAGCGCTTAGTTGAGCTACATGCCAGCTTTCAGGAAGTTATGGGCTTTACAGTAAGAGATTTTGAATTATGTATCATAGGTTAGAAGATAAACAATATATGGAATCTCGTTCTAGAACTAAGTCAGGGTAACTTGATAAATACACACACACACATTTTAAGAGCAGGTCTTGTGTTTTCTGACCATTGGAATTTAGCATCTTGCTTAGAAAATATACATTATTAGGGCAATATATCATTCTAAAACTTTTATATTATAAGTCTGGTGTTCTTACCAAGTTAAGGGCAAGAATTTTGCAAAACACAGGGCAAAACAAAACAAAAACTTTCTCCTAAATCCTTGAAAACAAACAAACAAACAAACAAACAAATCAAAAAGTCAGTTCTATGGTGAGAAACATTTGCAAACCACTTAGTTAAAGTACAAGCCTACTCAAAGATTAAATATCCTAATGTGTACCATATGTTTGAAAAAGGGAACATGGCCTGCTGTATTTCCCAAATATAAATTAACCTGGAAGCCATTTTTTTAAGGCACATTAACTTCTCACAGAGAATAAAACTTGAAAAATGTTGGACAGCATATTTACTTATTAACTCGAAACTGGATAGAAATTTACAAGTTCTGGGGCACCTGGGTGGCTCAGTTAGTTAAGCGTCCAGCTTCAGCTCAGGTCATGATCTTGTGGTTTGTGAGCACCGGGGTCTCTGCTGTCACCGCATAGCTTGCTTGTGATCCTCTGTCCCCTTCTCTCTCTGCCCCTCCCCTGCTTGCGCTGTCTCAAAAAATAAATAAACATTTAAAAAAAAAAAAGAAAGAAATTTAGAAGTCCTTCGCTGGTTCTTCAGCTATTACTTCCAAAGACATGTAAAGATATGTTCCTTCCACTGCTTGAAAGCCCTAGTTATAAGAAGGAAAGTTCTTTATTGCTCTGTGCCTGAATTGTCCTGCTTTTAACATCTTTCAATCATTTGAAAAGTCACTCCTCCAAGGTGACCTAAAACCTGCCACATGCGAGGACCTCATGTGGCAAGATGAGGCATTATTTGAGGTCAGTATTTCTGAACTACCAGTTCGTTGCTCAGACATGTCAAGGACTTTGTTTGTAATAATTTCTACCTGGGCTTCTAGCAAAATCTCTAGTGGTACTGAATATGGCTTTAGTCACACTCTTGCTTTCTCAGATGATTTTTTTAAAGAGGGTGTAAGGATGAGGTAAGGAGAACGCCCTGAGCATGAGAATGTAGACAAGTATAGCAGGTCTGACAGCTGTCTCACTAATACTGAGTTGAGGAAAGGAAATCCCTGCCTTCCCCATGTCTGATGGAATCACAGATTTAGGAATAGTGTTCAGACAAGCTGCTTTGTCTTTGAAAAAAGTCCCCTGTTATTCACTAAGGGAAAAACCACAACAAAAAAATGCAAATGCTCTGTATCCCTAGAATAATCATCTGCCCCCGGGAAACGTATGAGGGGATTCGAAAGCTGTGATGACCAAGCATTCTGATAACATATTTAAATAGAAAGAGAATTGCTTTACTTGCCATAGACTCTGAATGTCCTTCTGAGCCTGAAATATATTTTTAAATTCTATGTTTTGGTAACACTTCAAAAACATACTAATCATATTTTAATATAATTAAACATGCAGATAATTTCCTTTGAACATTAACATGCTCTTATTCAATGCTAATCTCACTCTGGACTTCTTTCTGCAAAGAGAGAAAAATTCTAAATGAGAAAAAAATATATAACACATGCATAGATATGCATGTCACATATATTAAAAGCAGATGGGGTGATGTACTATTTACTTAGAATCCGGAACATTTTGTAAACATTTACAAATGCCTAAGAGGGAAAATATGAAGCTATGCTGTGGGATATGTTCCTGGGGATGCTGTTACCATTGAAGTATTGAAGTTGCTGAATTGAGCGACTCACAACATAGGAGGAGCCTACGAACAGCAAGAGGTAGGGCCAGTGACCTGGAAGACCCATACCATCTGCCGTAAGCAAGTCCCTTGAAAGCAAAACAGAAAGGAATGCTTATCTCTACTCCCACATACCACACCACTCTCCCATGCCCCCCCTCCCTCCAATACACTCAGGATCTATCATCCCTTCACCTTTTCCAAATTCCACTGATGCTGCTGTAACTGTTTCCTTTTCTACAGATGTGAGTTGGGTGCAGAAGAGAAGAAGCCAGAAGCAGTGATCTGCCCTAGGCCCACACTTGAGTAGGAACAGGCAGCTGTCGGTGTCTGGAGTCTAGGCATCGTTGAAGAATGAACAGCTGACAGCCTCACTGGTTGCCAATCCACACTGGCAACCCTCTACTGGGCCCTCCAGAATTCCTTATCCAATCCCATTCCTTCAGTTGGATGTTGCAAACCATTACCAATCCCTGAAGCCCTATACCTCACCTTTATCAGCTTTAGCAGCTTACCCTAAGAAGCCAAAAAAATCTTTTAACAAAGAACATAAAGCATGGGTAATAGTGTTTTCTCACTGTGTCTTTCCCTCCCATATTTACATTCATCTTGTCCTCTCCAAAGGACATGGATACTGCTCCTTTTACAGGGATAGGCTTCTGGTCCCTCCGTGCGACCTGTGGCCACGGTTTATCTTCCATTCCTCCCTGACTTCCCATCCCTACTGCTATTCTCTCTACTGAACCTTTATTCTGATGTTTGGCATAGCTGAAGTAAAGAAAACTGTTTCAGCATTTCTTTTCTCTTGAAACCACTGTCCTCTTTCTGCCCTTTTAAATGATGCACCCTTATGATTTCATCCTCGTTTTGACATCTCCCACTTGCTACTTTGTCTATGGCAATCTGCTTTGCCTCAACACATGACTTAATCAACTCTGTCCAAATGATGATACCCCCTAATGGTCCAATTTAACAGTCTCTTTTGGCGTTTACCCACATTTCACAGCACTGATAGATTTGATCATTTATTCTGTGAGAAACCATCTCTTGTTCACAAAACCACTGCCATTGACTTCTTTCAATCCATCTGTGGCATTCAGAGACACCACTCCAGCTTTTTTGGTATTTTTTTTTACATCCACAACTTATCCTTCCTTTAGAAGTGATCTCATTTCCTCCTATAGATTAGTTAGAAGTGTTCAGCTGCAAGACAAAAACATCTACAAGGGTTTAAATAAATAGGGGTTTACTTCTTCATCTGCAACAAGGTTAAGTCAGATAGTTAGATTCTGGTGTGGTCTAGAGACTTGAGATATCAAGGGAAATTTCTCTAACTTTTCTAATGCTGCACAGTATGGTTGGTGCATCTTGGCCATCCTTTTTGCAGTTCAGACCAGAAGATGAATAAAGAAACCAAAATGGAAAAGAGGGCATAGCCTTAATCACGAGAGCAAATTTATTTCCCATAAGTCCCCAACAGACTTCCCCTTAAGTCTCATTGGTTGTAGTTGTGTTACTTGTCACACCAACGTAAAAGAGATTCGGAGAAAGTGGCATACGAGAAAGGTGTGGAAATGGGTACTGAGTGAACCAACCTACAGTACATTTAATAACTTCATCCTCAAAACTCCAATGGAAATGACACGTGCTGTATAAAATATTTACCTGCTTCTTTATGTGTACAGATGTGGCACTTTGAAGAACTAAGTTAGAGCATGTATTACACTGTAGTTTTTATTTAGGTGTCCATCATCATGGTCCTATCTTCAAATCCTAATTAGATTATGGTCTGCTTGACTGCAACCCGTATTAAGTCCATCGCTGACTTGTAACTCATCGGGGTTATTTTTATGACAAAAATACATGTATATACACAGACATATAGATTCAATATTTTAAATGTATTCTTATAAACATTTTTCACGTTTATACACAATACAAATGCTATATATGAAATTTTGAAAGTAAAATTGAATACTGGATGATAAGCATCTGAAGTCTAATTACAGCTACTAGTCTTTATTACTATTTTGACTATTCAGATCTAGACAATATTTTAACTTTATTTAACATTTAAAAAAATGTTTATTATTTTTTTTTGAAAGAGAAAGAGAGAGGCAGAGTGCAAGAAGGGGAGTGGCAGAGAGAGAGGGAGATATCAAATCTGAAGCAGGCTCCGGGCTCTGAGCTGTCAGTACAGAACCCACAAACTTCGCGATCATGAGCTGAGCTGAATTCTGTCGCTGAACTGAGCCACCCAGGCGCCCCATACAATATTTTAACCCTAACTGAAGCAATGAGTAAATTATTTGAAACTAGAGTCTGCTACTGGCCCTTCTTTCGATTTGTTGCTGCTGTGATACTTCTGTTAATTTTGTATTTGATTCTATTTTCCTGTTCTCATCACAGCTGCTTTTGTCTTTTTGATCCAACCACTCCTTCCAGCCTACAGCCATCAGGCAGCAAATCGGGCACTCACTGTCTGTGATCTAAGAACTGTAATGTCTGTGGCTTCTCTACCACCTTCAATCGGAATGGGTTTCTGAATGTTACTGCTATAGGCAGACGCTTGGAATCTCTTGATGGAGAGAAATAGAAATGAGTGAGCAGTTCTGGAAAGGGGAAAAGGAAGTAGGGAAAGGATTAAGATATTTTTTAGCCAGAAATTTGCAGAGCTGATAATTTTTCACTTCTATTCTTTTCCATTTCATTTACATATATATCTATATACATATATGTGTGTGTGGTGTGTGTGTGTGTGTGTGTGTGTATATATTATTCAGCTTACCAAATATTCTTTTCAGTGTTGTCATTGTGATGATGGGAAACTGTCATCTCGTGACTGACAATATTTGTACCTATGATTCACCTCTTTTTATTAGCAACATGCTTTGAAAATAAAGTGTCAGTTACTTTATTCTGTTTTAGGCTTATACCAATTTAATCTTATTCAGGAATATTCACTGTACTCATCTTTCTATATTAGCTGGAGTGGTGTTGAAACAAGTGATTCTTTAGATTATTCATTTTTAAATACTGGTAAAGTTTGAAATGTTCTTGTTTTAGAAAAATGAGATAGTATAGTATCTTGCCAGAAAATATGAGTAAGCATTACAAGATAATTAAATTATAATTTAATAATAATTTAATATATACTTATATACATTTATATTTTTATATACATTTTATTTTTATTTTGTATACATTTATATTTGTATATACATTATATATATATTTTTACATACATTTATATTTATATATACATTTATAATTTTATACTCTACATGTTTGGTTTCTTTGGAAAACCCTGACTGATGCAGAGGCTGGTCATAAAATAATACAGTATTTCCTTTGTCGACAAGAAGTTTTGAATTTGCTATTAGCCTGACACTTTCTCCACGAGTATGACAGGATCCCTTTTCCCCAAATCTTTACTTGGTATCTCCTTCTTATTGGTTATGTCTCTTCTAAATGCCCTTTCAGATTAGCTTCAAATATTCCTCCCACATGCAAGTTGTTTCTATCCCATTACCCTGTTTTATTTTGTTTATTAGACCCATCTGAATGCAATGAAAAGAAAAAGAAAAACAGAACTGTGGCTATTATGTTTTGCTGGGCCCACAGAGCCTGGAAAGTAAATGCTTGTTTTCCCAGACTCCTGTGCAGCTGGACATGTCCATGTGACCCAATTGAGTCCTTCCCTTATTAGTCAGTGGAGGAATCCTAGGAAAGAGATTTGACTTCCTGTTAAAGGGAAAAGGTACAAGAAAAGAGCTTACTTGATCTCAGATGAGATGCTTGGAGCTGTAACATCCCTCTAAAACACTTGAAGGTAAAAACCATAACAAGTAAGAGCTATCGCAATGAGCACTGTGATGTGGAAAGAGGAACAAACCTATAGCTCTGAGGTCAATGGTTGTCTGACCATACCTGATGCCACTTCCCTCCAGATTTTTTTGTTCTGTAAATACTTGGCGACTTTACAGTTTAAACCACCTTTGTTTGTGTATTCTGTTATTGTGGCCAAAAGAAATTCTCAAAGAAACATGAAATGATCTTATTTATTCATTTACTTACTTGATTCTTGTTTATATTATGCTTTTTATTTTATTAAATTTTTAAAAAATGTTTATTTATTTTTGAGAGAGAGAGAAAGAGTGAGTACAAGGGGTGGGGAGGAGCAGAGAGAAAGGAAGACACAGAACCCGAAGCAGACTCCAGGTTCTGAGCTGTCAGCACAGAGCCCGATGCAGGACTCAGACCCACGAACTGCGAGATCATGACCTGAACTGAAGTCGGCCGCTTAATAGATTGAGCCACTCAGGTGCACTATATTCTGCTTTTGAAACTGTAAGATGTGTCAAAGTAGGCATCTTGTTTTTTTTTTGTCTTTGTTTCTGTTTTTGTTTTTTCAGTGTGGTATCCTATGTATGTGTAACAGTGCCTGTTACATAGAAAACAGTCAGTGAATGTGTCCTAAATGAATGAATAATAAGTGAATGTAAATGAATAAACTTAAGTGTGTTTTAAATATTCTTATTGCACATAGGAGGTTATCAGTGGGGGTGTTGGGACAAAGATATTCGAAGACCCACACAATGAATATGCTGGGAACTCATCTCTGACAAGGGAAAAAGGTTAGCTTGCTATTCTACTACATGGTTTCTATCTAATTTTTCCAGGAAGCAAGTTGTTTTCCCAGGCCTATCATCCTAAAAATCTGATGAAGGCCTGAGTTTTAACCCAGGAGCCATTATCTATAAAATCGGAGATGTCAGAAAATCTTAGATTTCTCTGAAACTTAAGGATATTGATTTTAGTGATTTCATATTTGGACATATTGCTGGAAATATTTTTATTTACACTAGAGTGTTTGATTGGAATATTGTGAGCCACATATATAATTTGCGTTTTCTAGGAAACACATTTAAAAATGGAAAAAAGGGAATTTTAATACTATATTTTCTGTTATCCAGTATATTCAAAATATCGTTTTGTGCCATATTGGTCAACAAGTGATGAGTAGAAAATCATCAATGGGATATTTAAGTTTTTAGACTCAGCAATTTAGTGTGTGTTTTACACTTGCAGTACCTCTCAATTTGGATTAGTAACATGTAGCTATAGCATCCATATTAAACTGATTTAGACTAAATCATTCTGCAGAGTCTTTCCTGAAGCCCTCCTGCCTTTGCATGTTTAATTGAATAAACAACCATTTTAATATGATAGGCCCTGTGATGAGTACTGAAAATGCACAGGGAGATAAGCCAACATTACTCCCCCTCACCCCTCCAAGGAGCAAGCGGCATTGATAAGTGTATCCACAGAAAAACAGGACATTATAAAAGCACGTGAAACATTGTAAAGGAAATACAGGCCATTAAAGGAGCACCTGGGAGAGCGCTAGTTAGGAGGGGGGATGTTAGCTTGAGCTTCCGGGAGGATGAGAAGCAAAAGCTTAACTTTAAGGACTGAGGCAAGCTCATTTTGGTTAAGCAAGGAGGATAAGGGGATTCCGGGCAAGGGATCCTCATTGAGATGAAAATAAACAAGCAGATTCTGAATGTATAGTTTCCACGAGAGGTGAATGTCGAGAGTAAAGGAGCGGCTAGGGAGACAGACATGTCATGGGGGACTTTGGACAGTAGAACATTCCTTCTGTAAAACGCGCCCCTTTCTTCCTCAGCTTCAATGTTATTCTGAAGACTGGTTCTACTATCATTTCACTGAACAAGGTTTCCATTCCGACGTCTCATTCCCCTTCTACTTCCAGCCCTGAAGCTTCAATGCTGTATTAAATTTAGACCCTGGTCTCCACCTCTTTTCACGCCATCTTTCTCAGTTAAATGTTCTTACTCTTGTCATTTCAATTGTTCTATGATGATAATTTTGAAATGTCCATTTGCAACCTTGACCCTTCGTCCATAGTATCATGTATTGGGGAAAATATAGTGAAAAACAAAATCTTCCCCTAATCCAGGAAATCCTTCCACAAAGGTAGGAGAGCAACAAGTTTCTTATTGAATGAGCATTAAACCAGAATGGGATGTGCATTACAGGCAATTGGCTAAAGGACTGCAGAGACAAAAATAAATCTCACCCAAGCAGATACATCCATTACAAGTAAACCAGTAACCAGTAAACCATTAACAATAACCAGTCCTCAAGTCAGAGGACTTGAAATACCAATTGTCATACACAATTCATCCCAACTTTACCTGGAGATTGTGGACACCATCTGTGCTAACTATTTAGCTTTATCCAGAAGAAAATCATGCCTCTTCTGTCTTTATGACTGGAAACAGTTTTGCAACTTTGAGCTCCCAGTTAGGCTCCTACCCTCTCCGTACAAACTGGGAGATAGGGGTGCTATCTCACTTGACGTTTGCATTTCAAAAGCTTACACATTCAAGAGAAGGATATTTTTGGGTCAAAAAGCTGACAAAAATTATATCTAGCCTTCAAAGGGCTGAGCAGATGAAAAGTACCTACAACTGGAATTTTTCTAAGGTAAATGCTCTGAGAAGCAGGAGGGGAGGGATATCTCTTCCCTTAGTTTTAACAAAGAGAATTAAGTTTCATATTGTTAACTTGTGTATATCCTTGCACCTACTTTCTCCATGGTACCACTACTTGGATATTTCACCATCACCTCGAATGAAATGCATTTAAAAATCAAGTTTAAAAAATCATGTTTAATATCTTGTCTCCTATCCAAATTGATTTCTTCATTTCTGCCAATAAATGTACTTCTTCCCAACACCCAAACTCAGCATCTCAGAGTCATTTTTGAAATAGGTCTTCTCTAAATCTGCCACAAAGTTTTCAATTGTTCCCTCTCACTTCTTGCTTCTAATTTTTTCATTATAACAGCCACAGCCTTACCTTGTGCCTAAATTCTGCAATGGTGCACTAGCGTGGTGTTTTGCTTGCATTTCGTTCTCATTTCGTTTTACTTACTGTCAACATTTCTGCTCCCCTAACTGATCTTCACAATCTTCTAGCCATTCCTGTTTGAAATTTACCATTTGTTTTTTAAGAACTATGAAACAAAAGAGTGACCATATTTTGATACAACACTATCAGGCTCACTTGGTCTTCCGTGTATTGCACATCAACAGAATACCTCAGCTCCAGCCCAAGTCCCCCTTGCTGATCTTCACAAACACCATGCTCCCTTGTGAACTTTGGGACTTGATCCACATGTTTCCAAGTGTTCTAATTTTCTTTCCTCTTCATTTCTCTAAATACACCCTCTGTCTATCCAGCACTGCCATTATAACATTATTCCGATTCATTCTAATTAATCTGTTTAGATTTTCATCTTACCAATCATGATCCATACAGTATGATGCCTGAGACATCATTTTCATTATCTGTAATTTCTCTGGGTTCTACGAAGCTTTCTACAAACTTATTAAGATAAAAGGTTGTATAACCTCAAGAATGAGACTAGAAAAGTAAGTATTCTGCATTTTAGTGTGCTTTGTTTCCATGTCAAACTAATATGCCCTCTCCCAAGCTCAATATTTGTAAATAATACGCCTCTTGGATAGCTGAAAATTGAGTGGTTGTTTTTATGGAATTGACTCCATTAACTTTCTAATAAATCATTTATAATCCTGATATGCCTTTTTAAAATGATATTATCAATCTTAGTATTTATATCATGGCAGAACACTCTTCATTAACTCTGCAAGTGGTTACTTAGCCTTGGTCAATATTAAAGACAAATTCCCTTCCTGGACCCATATGGATTTAATCTAAAATATTTAATTTCTTAAACAATTCTTTGGAAACCCCTATAAAGAAAGTGTTTCTTCCTTCCATAATGCATTTAAAATGTAAAATAGACTTCAGTTTATAGAGAGGAACAATAATGTCTTAAATATTCATTCAGCTTAAATAATAAATATATGAGTATTGTAGCTTAAAACACGTAAAACAGTATATATGTAAAAAGCAAGGGGCATGCATTACTCATGTGTAACTGTTCCCTGACTGGTGAAGTACATAGCACTAAATAAATGTTTAATTATTTCGGTTTTGAAAGAATTAAAATTGGTCAATTTTTAAGATTCAGCTCCTTAATGCAGTCTTCCATTTGGCAATCATCTAAACTGATAGTAGTTTCTTCTTCATTGTAATACCATAATATTTATATTTGGCATCTGATACTATTCTGTATTATAGATGTGCTAAATGAATAAATGGTAAAGTGAATGGAGAAATTCCACATTTAAAAAACTCAACTCAATACATGTCTATTTTAACTCTGATCATGGAAGTGGAAAGTTTTTAAGCCCAGCCAACCTCCAATGGCAAAGTAGTAGGTTGACTTGTCATATTCTCAACTGTTTGTGGGTCCAGCTGCTTCTAGCAGCTGTTAACAGAAGCTTCAAAAAGGCTAATTTCTGACAGATTTGTGTGACTTTATTCATTGGGAATTGAAAAAGTACAAATGAAGACCCAGATTTAAAAAGGCAATTGAATAAATGTCAAAGATCAGTCTTGGCGATGTAAGAAAGCTAGAGAATTCAGGACTGATCTTGTCAGTCTGCATTGCATTTCATTTGATAATCACTTGCAGCTGCTCTGTAGAGATGCTCATAGCATCCTATAAGCAAAATCATACCACATAAGCAATAAATCATAAGAAGAGCAAGGTGAGTTTAGACCACTGGTGCATTCTATGTCATCAGTTCCCAGAGCAAGGGACACTCATTGAGATCATATCCAACTTATTTCTGATTGGGCCAATCAGATTCTGATTGGGCCTATTCTTCATATTAAAGATATAAAATTAAATGTCAGCATCATTGTTTTCCAGTATAAGCAAATAGCTTATAAAATATATATAAAAATAAGCCATATACCACATACACTAATCGTTTTTCGAACTTGTCATAAATGTTTCTGAAAGGAAGATAACTCACTGAGATATAAAATGGAAGAGTCAATTTTTCAATAGCTTTGAATGGATTTAGTGTCAGTAATGAGCCAAAGCTAAGCAGTTCCCCGTGAGCCCATGAAAATACCCATTTAATCTGAGTCTCTCAAGACCACCTGTCAGGGCTGCTCTAAAGAGACTCATCTGAATGATAATGCCCAGAAAAGCTGTGAAAGGTAATTGAGAAGTATATTTTGGAAAACTAGAGTGAATTTACAATCTTCTCCCAGTTAAAAACAAAAAACACCAATGATTTCAAGTGGTTGAGCAAAATGCCATCACCCCTAAAAGTATTTTGGGAGCTACTTAAAACTCATGCTTTGTTCCAGAGCTCAGTTCAATAATGTGTATGTGTGTGTGTGTGTGTGTGTGTGTGTGTGTGTATGTGTATATATATGTATGTGTGTGTGTGTATGTGTGTGTATATATGTGTGTATGTATACATATGTGTATGTGTATATATATATATATATATATATATATATATATATATATGTATGTATATATACATATATATATATGGCTTCTCTTCTATATGAAGCACAAAGCCAGTCACTGAGGTAATAAAAGGTAAGTAACACATCACCATACAGCAAAAAGAGATACAGAGATACTAAATACCACATGATAATTTATATGCTAGCAGGAAGAATTAAGTAACCATCAAGTGCATAGGAAGAGGCCATTTGAGAAATAAGAGAACAGATGGCATTTGAGTTAGTTAAGCCTCAGAGTGACTATGATTTTCAGAGGTAAAAAAATGAGATCAAGTGTTCCAGCAATGGGTAAAATAGGATCAAAAGCACAGAACATTGAAAGTGTGTGCATCAGGAAAATAATGCAACGTGGTGTGTGTGTGTGTGTGTGTGTGTGTGTGTGTGTGTGTGTAAATGCCAGGAGAAGAGGGAGAAATAAAAGGATTGCTGAAAAGTGAGGCTGAATGGTAGTTTGGGACAGAATGATAATTTAAATTTATTACAGCAATTACCTGACAAGGTAGGAGGTGTGGGATATAAAGGTAATCTCAATGACTTTTGGTTCCTCCAACTTGGTAACTCCATAGGTACAAATGATATTATATTAGTATCAAAATCCAAATGTGGGTCTCTAGTGCCTCCTCTCTGGATCATTACCCCCACATTCTTCTCTAAACAGCTGTGGAGTCCGGAGGACATGTCCTACACTGCTCAGAAATTGGTTGTGCCTGTTAGCTGTTAGTGTGTCACATGAGGACTCTGCAGATGAAAAATCCTCTGTTCCTGAGAGTGATTTGTTTCCTGCTGTTCTCCCTGGTAGCTGAGTGATCCCATAACAATGGGCGGCATCAGCAGAGTGATGTGGCGTGTCCTGGAAACAAGGAATGAGGAAGGCCGACCTAGGTTTGGAGGAGGACAGGCGGCCAGGAAAAATTCCCTGGGCACAATCACACCTGACAGATGTCTTTTAAGAGTAAAAAGGAGTTAGCAATCTGAAGAGGAAGAACATTTCAGACAGAGATTCGCTTATTTATGACCTGAAACATCACACTAAAACACATGGATTTTATTTTCTAACCAATGAGAGCCATTGAAATTTCTAAATAGACAAGAAAATGATGAGAACTAAACATTGGAAAGAAAATTTTGGCAGTTTAGGAAAAGGGAATTTAGCATGGGCCAAGCCTGGAATAGAGTCACTGTTTAAGACACTGCAATAATTCCATAAATCTGACTAGAGCGAAGGCAGTGAAAAGGTTAAGACAGTGGATTTAAGGGAAATCAAGAAACAGAATTAAGAGGGAATTATATTGTAAAGTGTTAGAAGACGAGGGTAAAGGAGAGTAAGATTGAAGCTGAGATTTCTCTCTTGATTGGAAAGAAAGTAATGCCTGTATGAGCGAAATGTGTTTTAAGTTTTGAAGCTTATTTAGAAGGTCAGAAAATAAAGATAATGCATGCAATTAGCTAATAGAATACCCTGGTAGATTGAGTGAAGGGAAAGATCATAGAATAAAAAGAAATATTAGGAAAAACCAATCAATTAATACTTTAAACTAGTATACTGTGACACCTGTTTTTCAGGGTGGGATTTTGACTAATGCATTCATATCTTAATTAATGTACTATTTGTTATGAAAATGATTTGTTTACAAGTTGGAATTAAAATTTTTTTAAGTTAATATTTCTTTCACTAGCAGTTGAAAATAATCTTATCAATAATATTAACTGCTTTGGAAGAGATAAGTTTTCCCTGGATTTTGTATCTATCTCTGGATATAACACTGAGCCCTCAGACTCATCTCATAAAATAACAGCAAGGTTCTGAGCCAGGGATCAGCAGACTCCTACAAAGGGCCATAGAGTAAGTATTTTAGGTTTTATGGGCCAGTCTCTATGGTAACCACCCAATACTGCTGTTGAGGCCAAAAAAGAGCCATAGACAATACACGGTTGTGTTTCAAAGAAAGTTCATTTACAGAACCATGTGACAGGATGTATTTGACCCACAGGCTATCATTTGCTGACACCTTCTCTTAGCTAACAAGCTATCTTTCTCTGCCCAATTTATTGTTAGACACAGATTTGGTTTAGAAAAGCATTCAAGAAACACACAGATATGCAGGGTTTATACATTTTTTTTTATTTTTGCTTAGAGTCTTACAAATTGATTGTTAAAATTTTGCTTAAAGGAATCTAACACCTTGATTTTCCTTTTTATCGCCTCATAATTCCCACTTGGGTTTTTCGACTAACTCTGTGAAGCTCTCAGACAGACACATTAGACTGGATCATAATGGAAAATAAAATCTTTAACTGAAATCACAAGTGTGCCAAGAATTTAGGGAGTGACTGTACTTCTGGGAATCTATCAGCTTGTTATCCTTATGACCACCTTGGATATGACACCAGTATCTTTCTAAACCCCCTTAATGCTCACAGGAAATTCAGTCACTAAAGATGAATCAAAAGGCAACCGAGACCTAAAAATAAAGAGGTAAGGGTTGGTTTTTGCCACCCAAAGTTAGTCACACTTTGTGGCAGTTGCCTGGACTTCTCTGACATCAAAGAATGAGGTCTTTTTAAAATCAAGGTCTGAAGATGAACTAATATCTTGCAGGATATGTTAAGCTCATAAAAAAAATTGTGACGTAGACACAGTACAGGTACTTGCAGTGTGAGACCTCTTTATGTGAGAAATTTCTAGGATGCTGCCAGTCTTCACTAAAATATCTCTTTGAAAATGCAACTGACATCTCAAAGCGTATGTAGAATTGAGAGAGATATTATGGATTATCCAATCCAATGAACCCATTTTACACACAAGTAAACTGAATCTTGGGTCTGCTGAGTGACTTGAAAAATCTCCTGGACAATTCAGCTAAGTGACTAAGTCCTCAATTCTAATACTCTTTGTTAAAAGATTGTCATTTTGAGTTTTTATACTGCATTACAGTATGTGAATGAAGCAATAGAAATTGAGTGGAAAGGAAAACATGTCTTTGGGTCCAATTCATGTACTTCAGTATGAAGTACTGTTCTAGATTCAGGAACACAGTGATTATGTAAAATAAAGTCCTTATACTGACAATAAACACCACCACAGTATTTGCCATTTGCTAGGCACATTCCAGAAGGCTTTTTATATTGCCATTCACTTAATTCTCAACAAATACAGCTTTGTATAGAGACTTTTCAAGTTTGAAAGAATTAAACCAAAGAAATGAAAAAGGAATTCTAAAATTAAAAATATATGAATTCCCTCTGAGGAACTATACCAAATGATTAGATTTGCAAAGGACCTTAGAGATTTGTAGTCCTGTCACTTTTTAACTCAATACAGACTTGATGGGGAATAGGAGATTTTCACTCTGTCATTCTTCCTCTGACAATACTCAGCTTTCACAAATAAGTTCTTTCCTCCACAAATTCACCATGATTTTCTAATGAAGTTTGTGATGTTTTCAATAGCAAAAATGACTCATTTGTTTAAAGTACACATTCTACTCATCACATTAAGTTTACATATGAAAAATCTTAAAAAGCCTTGGAGAATGGAGAGAGAGCAACTTCTAATTTCACTGCAGTGGGCTATTCCCTACCTAGAAATGAAGAGATTGTGGAGAGTAATCTGTGTTTTTTTCCTCCAAATACCAAATGGTGTTTACTGACATTACTAAAACGATATTGTATCATATTTCCTCCTAAAAAAGCATGATTAGAAATTATATGATAAAGGGACACCTGGGTGGGTCAGTTGGTTAAGCACTGGACTCTGGATTTTGGCTCAGGTTATGATCTCATAGTTGTGAGATTGAGCCCAATGTTGGGCTCCACGCTGAGCATGGAGCCTACTTGAGATTCTCTCTCTCCCCCTCTCTGCCCCTCCCCTGCAAACACATTCTCTCTCTTAAAAAAAAAAAAGACATTATAATAAAGATGTAACTAAGATTGTGAATAGTTCTCTATAGTTCCCCAAACAACTGAAATGCAAGCTCTTTCTCCCACCTTTTGAAATAGGTTTGGAAAACAGAGGCACTTGGGTGGTTCAGTGGTTGAGTGTCTGACTTCAGCTCAGGTCATGATCTCATGGATTAGTGAGTTTGAGCCTCATGTGGAGCTCTATGCTGACAGCTCAGAACCTGGATCCTGCTTTGGATTCTGTGTCTCCCTCTCCCTCTGCCCCTTCCGCAATCACACTGTCTGTCTCTCTCTCAAAAATAAACAAAAAAATAAAAATAAAAATAAATAGGTTTGGACTCAAGAAACTAGGGATAGAAGGATCATACCTCAAGATTATAAAAGCCATATATGAAATACCCACTGCTAATATCATTCTCACTGGGGGAAAAACTGATAGCTTTCCCCCTAAGGTCAGGCACACAACAGGGATATCCACTCTCACCACTGTTATTCAACATAGTATTGGAAGTCTTAGCCTCAGCAATCAGATGACACAAAGGAATAAAAGGCATCTAAATAATCCAGGAGGAAGTCAAACTTTCACTCTTCACAGATGACATGATACTCCATATGGAAAACCCAAAACATTCCATCAAAAAACTGCTAGAACTGATCTACGAGTTCAGCAAAGTCATAGGATATAAAATAAATATACAGAAATCAGTTGCATTCCAATGCATATTGCATACCAATAATGAAGAAACAGAAAGAAATCAAGGAATTGATCCCATTTACAATTGCATCAAAACCCGTAAAATACCTAGGAATAAACATAACCAAAAGGTAAAAACTCTATACACTGAAAACTATAGAAAGCTTATGAAAGAAATCGAAGAAGACACACAAAAAAAAATGGAAAAGTATTTCATGCTCCTCAATAGGAAGAACAAATGTTGTTAAAATGTCAACACTACCCAAAGCAATCTATATATTCAATGCAATACCTATCAAAATAACACCAGTATTCTTCACAGAGCTAGAACGAATGACCCTAACATTTCTGTATGGAACCAGAAAGCACCCAGAATAGCCAAAGCAATCTTGAAAAGGAAAACCGAAGCTGGAGGCATCACAGTCCCAGACTTCAAGCTATATTATTCAAAGCTGTAATTATCAAGACAGTATGGTACTGCCATAAAAACAGACACATAGATCAATGGAACAGAAGAGAAAACCCAGAAATTGACCGACAAATGTATGGCCAACTAATCTCTGACAAAGCAGGACAAAATATCCAATGGAATAAAGACAGTCTCTTTAGCAAGTGGTGCTGCTGGGAAAACTGGACAGTGACATGCAGAAAAATGAACCTGGACCACTTTCTTAACACCATACACAAAAATAACCTCAAAATGGATGAAAGACCTAAATGTAAGACAGGAAGCCGTTAAAATCCTCGAGGAAAAAGCAGGCAAAACCTCTTTGACCTTGACTGCAGCAACTTACTCAACAAGTCTCCAGAGGCAAGGGAAACAAGCAAAAAATGAACTGCTGGGACCTTATCAAAATAAAAATCTTCTGCATAGCAAAGGAAACAATCAGCAAAACTAAAAGGCAGCTGACAGAATGGGAGAAGATATTTGCAAAAGACATATCAGATAAAGGGTTAGTATCCAACATCTATAAAGAACTTATCAAACTCAACCCCATAAGAGACTGTTAAAAACTGAGAACAAACTGAGGGTTGATGGGGGGTGGGAGGGAGGAGAGGGTGGGTGATGGGAATTGAGGAGGGCACCTTTTGGGATGAGCACTGGGTGTTGTATGGAAACCAATTTGACAATAAATTTCATATATTAAAAAAAATAATAATAATAAATAAAATTAAAAAAAAAAAAACAAACTCAACCCCCCCCCAAAAAAAATAATCCAGTGAAGAAATGGGCAAAAGACATGAATAGACACTTGTCCAAAGAAGACAACTAGATGGCAAACAGACACATGAAAAAATGCTCAACATCACTCATCATCAGGGAAATACAAATCAAAACCACAATGAGATACCACCTCACACCTGTCAGAATGGCTAACATTAACGACTCAGGCAACAACAGTTGTTGGTGATAATGTGGAGAAACGGGAACACTTTTGCACTGCTGGTGGGAATGCAAACTGGTGCAGCCCCTCTGGAAAACAGTATGGAGGTTTCTCAAAAAACTAAAAATAGAACTACCCTATGACCCAGCAACTGCACTACTAGGTATTTATCCAAGGGATACAGGTATGCTGTTTCAAAGGGGCACATGCACCCCATGTTTATAGCAGCACTATCAACAATAGCCAAAGTATGGAAAGGGCCTGAATGTCCATCGATGGATGATGGATAAAGAAGATATGGTTTGTATATACAATGAAGTATTACTCAGCAATCAAAAAGAATGGAATCCAGGGACACCTGGGTGGCTCAGTGGTTAAACATCTGACTTCAGCTCAGGTCATGATCTCACAGTTTGTGAGTTCAAGCCCCACATTGGGCTCTGTGCTGACAGCTCAGAGCCTGGAACTTGCTTCAGATTCCGTGTATCTCTCTCTCTCTCTTTCTCTCTCTCTCTCTCTCTCTGCCCCTCCCCTGATCAAAATCTGTCTCTCAAAAATTAAATAAATGTTAAAAAAATTTTTTTTAAAAATAATGAAATCCTGACATTTGCAACTACATGGATGGAATTGGAGGGTATTATGCTAAGCAAAATTAGTCAGAGAAAGACAAATATCATATGACTTCACTCACATGAGGAATTTAAGATACAAAACATATGAACATAATGGAAGGGAAGTAAAAATAATATAAAAATAGGGAAGGGAACAAAGGGGTTTGGGGGGGTTGTGGGAGGGAGGATGGTCTAAATGGGCAAGGAGCATTAAGGAATCTACTCCTGAAATCACTGTTGCACTATATGCTAAGTTGGATGTAAATTAAACAATACATAAATTTTAAAAAATAGGTTTGGAAAACAAACAAACAGAACTACTAAGCTTTGAAGGTATGTGTAGAACCTAGATTTCTTGGTCAAAAATTTGTGCAATTCTAACATAACGTTTATATGCAGGTTTTACATTTTATACAACAGCATTCAATTAACACATCTTAAAATGTTTAAGGACAAATATAAGAATATTTGAGGAAATACTAGAATTTTAACAACACTAACATTGCAGTGAATAAAATATTTTTCAAAGGATTTGAGCACTGCATGAATTCTAAATGCAAGAATAGATGTGCTTTTGTCAATGGAGTAGTTTAAAGTAATTAGGGCTTTTAACAGTAGACTCCCCATCCCTGCTCTGAATTCGGCTTTTAGACAGATAATCAGATCAAACTATTATGCCAATGAACTTGTTTTGAACAATCATTATTATGGGTAAAATAATAAAAGCAATTCCAAATAAAAGCGCATAGAATTCTGGGAATGGGCTTTGTCTATTTGCTTATGAAACAACAGTACTCTAGCCATTGAATATGAACCTTTTCTGCATTCTTATTGCTATTTTAAATTGTTAGGAACCTGTTTCACTCAATTTTGTGAGACAAAGTTAATTCTGAAAACTAAGAGACTGTAACAACAGTTTAAACATTTAAAATATATTTCACATATTTCAACACTGTCAGGAATGGAAATGTATTATAGCAGGAAAAGCAACAAATACTGACCCAACTCATTCAGCCATGTCTATTTGAGGTAACCTACTGGCATGCTTGGTCACACCTTTTTCTGTCTGGCTACTCTGTAACCTTTCATGTGTTTGCTGCTTGCAAATAACTTCAGAAGCTCTTGGGTTTTGTTATTGTTGTTTGCTACTCTAGTCTTCTCCTCCTGCTAACTGATTTAATTTTTCTTATGTTCTTTCATGGCCATTTCTTTCTCCCATTTCTCTACATAGTTAAAACTTTTTTTTTTAATCTCCCCCTGCCTTTCTTGGAGAATCCATATAATTTCATAGCTCCAACAACTTTTTTAAATTAAAAGTGACTTTTAAGATTTGGAGTTAAGGACTTATTTCATAGCAGATATGGAATTCAAATATTAATCAACAAGATTAACTTACATCTATTTCTGCAACACCCATACATCTTCCTACTAGTCTGCAGTTTAAGAGAATTATTTATTCATAACAGCCAACTCTGGCCACAGAAAAATGGCAGCTGCTTTGATGGTCTTGTCCATGGGCTGTCCTCCAAAGTTTCAATTTTCTACTTATTTTGGGCAGTATTTAGCTTCAGGTCTCTCCACAGCATAACAAGTCTCAGTAGGATGGCTCTCATCAAACATGGTCATGGTTTTAGCTTTAAAATGTTATTGGCAAAATGGTAGAATCCTTTAGTTTTCTAGATTCTTCTTCACTGCGATTATTTTTAATAAATTATCACATTTCTGCTCTCTTCCTCTTGTAACTGACTCTTTTCCCCCAGCTTTCATCGAATTATTTAACATACTGATCTCTCGGCAAAATTTCCACTTCTAGATTATTATTGGACTGTTTGTAATGACTATTATAATTTGATAGTGCAATAGCCATTGTTGCAATGTTTTTGTAACTATTATTTCAACTGGCACCACTACATACCTATGTGTAGTGATTTATACAAATATCTCTACTCTGTGCATGACTTCAAAAAAAATCTGCATATCTGACCCTTAACTTGTTTTCTGTCTTATAATTTCATCAGTCTCCTAGATCTTTTATTTTCTTCCTCGGAAAAAAACAAAAACTGTGTTCTTGGCCAAACTCAAATGAGTTTCTTTTCTGTGAATTGCCTATTCATGTTCTTTACTCTGTGTTCATTTGTCTAGCTTATGAATGCATATTACTTCTTGGAAGTTTTCTAATGTACGTTCAAAGGCCACCATTGCCAACTCTATCTCACTGTGTCTGAATATGAGTTCATCTCCCCACAAATCAGTTGACCCAATTTACTTCTCCATTTCTGTGATAGGTACCATCATTTTTATCCCTTCCTTCAACTCAGAGCACTATTTGCCAAAATCACTCATTTGGCAATACATTCTTTTGAATCATGGCATTTCTTTACTAGTACTGAACATTTATCTGTTGGCAATCTCCTGCCTAAAATGATCAAATAAAATGATTATATTCATAAAAGTTCTTTGAGAATTATCAAGCACTGTGCAAAGGTATTATGTTATTATGAATATACTTAATTTTTATAGACATTTCCATCCATCTACATCATACTTCCCCAGGCAGAGTATTAGTGACCCGAAGACAAGAGTGTGTTCCCCAAAATTTCTATTTTAATGTCACACACAAGCACTCATAAATATTTGTTAATCGCATAAAAAATAATCCAAACTGAACAATTAGGAAAAGTGAAGAGAAATTTTATTTTTTGTGAAAATTTTCCAGTCAGATGGTAAAAGTACCAATTGGTTTTTAAACTGAAATTTTCTATTGTCTCTAAACAATAAATGTCAGAAAATCCTGTGATTGATTAATATAAATGAGTATAAATTTTCTATGCTATCTATTCTGCTTAAAATTTTCTCTTGGATCATTTTATTGGTAGGACTTCATTATTTAACTCCAGTAATTTAATTGACTAAATTACCTTTAATGGAATTCAATATAGAAATATGTTATATGGAATAATTTGTGACAGTAATTTGCATGAGTGAACTGCCATTATAATTCTTAGAGTAACAGGAGTTACTTAACAAAAAAAATTCTGTATGCTAGAGTATGTAAAAAAAAGTATTCCTACAGAATGACTTTTATAATTTATAAGAATAAGTAAAACATTATTCTCTGAAAAAAAATAGAAGAAATATTAAGTAAGCTGATGGTAGAACACTTTCAGGATTTATCTGGCCATTTCACAATTCATGTTTTGAAAAAAAATAAACCATTAAAAATATGTTCTTTAAGCCCATCCTCACCTATTTACTCTTGGGATCTAAATGCACTAATCTCAAACAATGAATCCCTACCCTGCCATATTAGTTTCTGTGTAGCAGGCACAATAATCATATGCATTGAATGAACTGACCTGGCGATTATGCCTCCACATTGTGGGGAAAATAGCTACTTCAATTTTTTTTTATTATATCAAAATAGAAGTCTGCTAGTGATCAAATTATAAAAGAGTGATTTACAATTCCCAAGATCCCCTCTGGGTCTAAGGAAGGCAGAAAAGTTGACATGCATATCGTACAGTGGCTGAGAAGCTGAGCAGAGATTGTAATCCTGCCCAGCAGTATTGGTTACTGACTATACCCTTAACCAACACTTCCTCCGGTTAGGGAAAAGGTAATGTCTGAAAGAATCATGTGAAGCACTTACAAAGAAAAAGTAATAAACCAGCATTGGAGTGTCATCTTACAGATTTTGAACTGCTTTGACACATGTGATTTCATCTGAGCCACCCTATGCCAGCTGGTGTCACTATGGCCAACATAAAATTAAGCAAAGTGTGCCTTATGAGTTGAGATCATCTTTCCAAGGTCACACAGAGAGTAGGTGGAAATGTCCATATTCATAACCATTGACTGTTAATTCCATGTTCATTCTTTTAGCAAGCTGCCTCCTCAGGTGAGTACACACTCAGCAGGGATCATTCATATTTTCTAGATCCAGCTATCCAAATTGTTTCTATAATTCATTGCTTGCTGCGGCTTCCCTGTAATTTGCATATTTTAGCTAATCAGATTTTTAGATACACTATGCATTGATTTGAACTCATGGTTCTTTACCATTCTTCTTCACTTCAGCAACCCCGTCATTCTTTATCTCCGGATTGCCTTACTTGGATCTTGTTTATTTCTAATTAGGTTGATATTAACAATTGAAGCAATTATCTTGAACACAGTGTCAACGTTTTTCTTTCCACAGCTAACAACACTGACTGATGATAAAATGTATTTGGCATCCAAAGTGCTCTAATTTGGCATTCCCACCCAATTTCAATTACACAGGTTTTGACACTACCTATTAATTTGTGATCCTAGAATAACAATGTTAGAGTCACAGATGATTTGGGCAATATGAGCTATAGAGGCATATTGGAATGAGGGTCTATTTCTAATTTAGGACTCTTTTCTGTAGCTTCTGAGCTGTTAAGTCATCTATTTAATCAACTGTAATGCTATCTTATTGTATTGATTTTACTCATGCACTGTGTTTCTTTAATATCCATCGTGTTACTTAGTGGTGTTACATTTAAATATTTATATTTAATGGAATTACATTTTAACTATATTTAGAGATGTTACATCTTAATTAAACTTACTTATTGGGCATTAATTTTCATATCAAATGCACTCATCTTGTGTTTTTAAATGTTCTTTGATTTCCTGTGGTCAAATATTTTGCGTAGTACTAACATCATTCTATTAGGAAAGCTCTGTGTGGATGCTTACAGGATGCATTCTAATTCCTGCTAAAAAAAAAACACATGGTAAAATATTTAGACTTGACTCACTAAATGGTTAAATGCATATATCCATAAAAGTTGGATTTTTATTTTATTTTTTTAAGTTGGATTTTTAAAAAGAATTATAACTAAAGGCATCTTGGAGTTCTTTCAAATTGGGAATTCTTTTTCCCACTTCACTTTTATTGCCAACATGCTACCTTTCAGAACCATTAATCCTCTCCAGAGGCCTCTGACACTGATATGAAAATATGTCACCCAACCTTTCCAGTTTTCATCTAGGAAAACTTAATCATGGCAATATTGGATGAGCTGGCCAAGAAGCCGCCATCAGTTGGTGAAAGAATCAAGCATATAACCTAGACCTCCTGCTTCTCACATGCTTGTCTTTTTGCTTATTCTGTCTTTTACCAAACATTAGGCATCTGTAACATCTATTTCTGATGAGAAGATATTTTGTGCATTGGAAAAGTAGACTATGAAGTAGTAATATCGTCTTATTAACAGGGGAATTATGGTTATAAGAGAGAGAATTGTCCCACAAGAACTAACTCAACAGGCCTTTGCTTTACTATCATCTCATACTGTGCCATCTTCAGCTGAGTTCTTTCTCTCAAATGCAAAACAAAAGTAGCATGATAGAACCACATAAATGGATTAGGAGAGGCACATGTGGCCGGAGGAATTCCATATGCCAATGGACTTAATTTAGGATACTTGACTCAATATTCCTTGTTAAGGAGGATAAAGTCAACCTTGACTAACTTAGATTAGTGAATTTTTGCAAAAGCAGAACAACCCTGGGGAGATTTTACAAATCTGACGCAGCTTTAAAAAATGTGGGGCGCCTGGGTGGCGCAGTCGGTTAAGCGTCCGACTTCAGCCAGGCCACGATCTCGCGGTCCGTGAGTTCGAGCCCCGCGTCGGGCTCTGGGCTGATGGCTCAGAGCCTGGAGCCTGTTTCCGATTCTGTGTCTCCCTCTCTCTCTGCCCCTCCCCCATTCATGCTCTGTCTCTCTCTGTCCCAAAAATAAATAAACGTTGAAAAAAAATTAAAAAAAAAATGTTCCAATGAGAATTGAGGATTACACGAGGGGAGGCGGGTGGAGGATAGGTTAAGTGGGTGATGGGTATTAAGGAAGGCACTTGTGATGAGCACTGGGTACTGTATGTAAATGACAGTTCACTAAATTGTACACCTGAAACTAATATTACATCGTATGTTAACTAACTGGGATTTAAATAAAGACTTAAAAATGAACTAACAAACAAACATAAACATAAAAACTGTTCTAATGATTAGAGAGAATTAAAGAGATTTAGTGAGTGAGGGTAGGAGGAGACTAGAAGTCATGCAGGGGACAGTTCCTCATAAGGAAGAGTTTCCTGGTGTTCTATGAGATACTAATGTCCCAGTTGACGACCGCATAGAAAATCAAATGCAGTTGAAATTGAGACTAGTCCATTATCGCTCATTCTAAAACAATATTTTTGTATTAAGTTCTAATGCATCTGCTTTCCTTTACTCCTATACTTCTTGTATGGAAGAGCTTTTCGTTTTGACTTCTCTGAAACCTGAACTCATTCATAATAAAGAAATTTAAGAATTTATTTGAAGATGTTTCCAGGGTACTTGTGACTGAGCATGTACATATTGAAACCCATATTATAGCACTAAAATTATATTAATTTATTATTTATATGATAAAATATTATATTCAGTTTTCTTCTAAATGGGTAAGTGACTCTCATTTTAGGATAACAATGAGGGCATTGCAAAAGTTGGCATATGACTGTTACAGTTGAGACATACTGTCATATCAATGAATGCCAACCACTGGGCACATGGCTCTCCCCAAACAGGGTCACCATGAGATGAGTGATGGAAGGTGACCACGTATACTTGTAATTACATATACTTGTAATTCTTTCAACAGGTTTAATAGCAAGTATGGAATCAATGCCTTCCTTATGAAAGCTAAGACTTCAAATGCATATGATCTTCTTATTCAAGATCAGTATGGGGATACAGTCCTAAAAAGCACTTATTTTACATAATAATATTTCAAGGCTATGCACAACAGTCAAGAATTAACGAATATGTATTTTTACTTTTAAAATGATAGTCTAAAATGCATTTTAAATTAGTCCTTAGCTCATGTTATAATATATCAATGTTACATGTAAACGTTGATCCCTTTGGGATTCAAATCATCTTCTGAAGATATACATCATGCTAATGGAATGTGTGTTTATATCTATTTATATACCTTTGTATCTATTTAGTTATATGCATTTATTTAAAGACATTAGAAAATATGCAGGTATGTGCACACACATGTGTACATACAGGAGGATCTTATGTCAGTGCCGACAGTATTTTGAACTTTAGGGGAAACCAAATGATTTAGATGACACACTGAGAAATTAAAGAACAAGAACTGAATGAAATAGGAGATGACAACCAGGAAAGTGAGGAATATCTGAGACCAACATGGTATAAGGAAAGACGAGACATCCTTGAGGCAGTTTAGTCTAAGGAAGGAAAGATTTAAGGTTTACATGATCGCTATTTTCAAGTATTCTCAGAAAGCATGACTTGTTCTACTTTCTTCCAGAACTAGAAGGAAAGGAAACATGTTATAGGGAACATTTCAGTTCAATATAAGGAAGAACTTCCTGGGACTCAACAGCATGTTTTCCCCCTCCCCGCCTCCTCCCACCCCCAAAACAGAAAAGCATCCATGACTATGTTGAATGAACTACCAATTCTGCACCACTGTCTGGGAGGAATGGAGTGGAAGGAAATTCTGCATGAGTAAAATGGCTGGGTTAGAGATTTTCCAATCACATGCTTCTACCTAGCAACACTGGAAAATTTAACTGCTGTTTGTATCAATAATTTGACACAAGTTTCTCCCAATGGAATCACATTAATTCCAGCCAGGATTACCTTTTATAATTATTGGATATAAAATGTTACTGCTCTTTCTGATCTCAAATGACTACAACAAACCTGGAGAGGACATGATTACATGAAGTGAAATGAGTCTCCCCTCACTGCCTCCATGCTCTGACAGCCAGCACTGTGCAAAACTGGGGCTCTTTATTATTTATTTTCAGAACACTTTCAAGGGTCAACATTAAGTTCCTTTCTAAAGAAAATATGCTTTGAAATTTCAGTTAGTATTGTTTCTGTGAATGGTGGATCATATTTTAATTCTTTCTTTCCCTTAAGATACATTGTTATCTAGCAGCAACAGCAACAGCAACAGCAACAGCAACAAGAAAAGAAAAATATGTATGCTACTCCAGTGAACATGTCACAACATATTAAACACAATATGCCCCTAAGAAAAAAATGTGTGTGTGCATTTTTGTAATACTAGGGGGTTTTCATGGGAATTTCCATCTTCCCCCCAACTCCATGGGAGCATATAGTATGATTTCCTAATAGAGCAATCTGGAATGAATATTTTAATCTTCCTCAGGAGGGCAGAATTTATAGCATTGCTGATAAAATAATCAGCATCCTAATGGCATCAGTTTCTTTTCTTTCCTTTATTTTTAACTTACAAAGTATGTCTCTAAAGACTTTTATGAATGCCTTAAAGTTCTACTTCTTGAGGAATTCATTAGGAAGGAAAATTATACTCATTTGCTTACTTAAGGAAAACTACCCATTGTTCCTTCATAAGAATCTCAATAACCATTTTAATATTAAAGTTTTCACAATATGAATTAAAGCTATATTGAGTTTCTAATTTAAAAATATTTTCTAGGAAATGACATATAGCACTCTGGCTTCTGGGAAATGCATAGGCCATGCATAATTAATTGCTATAAAAGAAGATTAATAACTTGATGTTCACTGCCACAATCTTTCGCGCTTCATCTACATATCTCTGGTCTGAAATTGAAATCTACAGCTGACAGGGAACAGGATGGTAATGAAGTGTCCATGCTGGCCTGGCCCATAATAGGTACCACACACATACACACACGCGCACACACACACGCACACACACACACACACACTGAATGACTGAATTATCAACTCTGCTCTATCTCTTGTTTCTCATTGGAGATATCAGAGGACTGTGACGATTTCAACCATGTATGAAATGCTGCCAATCCCTGGAACTAAACCTTCTCTCAGGGCTGTCAATGATGAAACCAATCACACTCTTTTCGCTACCCTGATTGTGTATCTTTCTTTTTTTTTTTTTAATTTCAGAAGCTGCAAAAATTTAATGAATGCTTCCATGTGGCCAAGGAAGGGGATAGTTTTCTACAACCCACTCTCTCTCACCCCACTCTGCTACAACAGTCCTCCCCCCCTTTTAGGTATCTGCTGTCTCTAGTCTCAGAGGTCATTTATTGGTGGTACATTATATCTGTATTTTCAAGCTGCCTCAAGAGTATCCCCTCTGACAACTGGGGCTCTGGTTCAGTCCCAGAAGGTACTACTAGAAATATGAAAGCCCTCCTCATATCCATATCTCTTCCAGAGTTTGTGTTGTATCTGTGCTTACTTCTTCTTTTGAATATATTTCACAGGAGAAATGGAAGTATAATAATTATGTGACACGTAAACATCTGGTTATATTTTATGACTTCTACTTGTTGTAGCAATCACCTTATATCTATGGGGGATCTTGGTAGCTAATAATTACTTTTGTATGTGCCATCTAATGTTACATTGTACTCAGTGGCTTTTCCAATTTTTATTTTTCTGAGAAAAAACAGCGATGGGAAAAATTTCAAAACTCACATTTTATATTTTACACAACTACAGGTGAAAAGTGTGATCAAGGGGTGCCTGGGTGGTTCAGTTGATTAAGTGTTGACTCTTGGTTTCGGTTCATGTCACGATTTCATGGTTCATGAGTTTGAGCCCCATGTGGGGCTCTGTGCTGACAGCAAGGAGCCTGCTTGGGATTTTTGTCTCCCTCTCTCTCTCTCCCTCTTTCTCTCAAAATAAGTAAATAAAGTTAAAAAAAAAAGAAAAGTTTGATCCATCATTACTCCTTTATTTCAAATTATGGACTTCATTAACTTCTAAGCCAACAAAAGTTAACTACAAATGCATTCTGGACTCAGTGTAGAATCTAGCAGAAGTTACGATATATAGTAGGTGCTGAATTTATGCTTAGAGTTAAAAAAAAAGATTGAACTAATCCCTTTGACTCTCAATTTTCTGGTCTGTTAAATGAGGATAAAGAAAGGTAACACATGGCCAGTTTGGAATTCGGTGCATACAGCAAATATGTATCATGCTCCGATTTCCCTTGGGCATACCACACCCTCGTGCCTCTGCATGGCAGGCTCAAGCTCCCTGCCTGGAATATCCACACTCAGATATACTGCTTTGGCAGGCTGTCTTCTAATTTCTTTTGCTCCTCCAGGTCTCCCTTTCATCCTTTCTTTATTACTTCATTCAGGTTGCTGTCATAGTACGGATTCCTTGTTAATATGATTACACACATTTGTGTAACAACATTATGACATAGGGGAGAACAGGGACTGTGTCTTCTTAGTTTTCATAGTCCCTAAATGCCTTTCACAGACATGACTATTTTGGGGGTCGATGAATGAATAAATTAATTGTCCAGCAAGCTAACAACTATATCCACTTGAAATAAACCAATATCCTAGAAACATAAAAACCTTTCATTCCTACTTGCTCTGATTGACTGCCAGATAAAGTGGATATTTTCCATTAGAAAGATAAAGATATTTGCTCTTAACTTGAGTAAATGAAAGACTAGGATTTTTTCTGTAAATAAGATTATGTGTGTCCATGCATGCATATATACAGAAAGAGGGAGAGAAGAGTATTTTCATGTAATTGGATGCTAAAAAGAAACTCTTCTGTCTCATGTATGGTTGAGTCTCAATATAATAGGTGCTAACAGTTCTATATAATCAAAATGTTAAGCATCTATGCAATACTTGCTGAGAATTATGTTAAAGTCATTCTTTTCAACCTTATCCATCTTGACAGTACAAAAGCCTGGAATTGTGGGAAAGTGAAGGAATCTTTTGGAGACAGTTGCCAGTGTCTTAGGCATGTTGCATCTTCTTTCTTAGGGGAAGGGCAGGGCAACTGCTTGCTAAGCTCAAACACAATGGGAGAGGGAAGAGAATTTAGAGGATTTGACATATGGATTTGGGGGCACAGGGTACTAATATCAGGCACATACTGGGGGGGGTTGGGGAACAATGAGAGAGCTAGAGTTCTCTACCATGTGGCTAGATGAGGTGACTACATTGGAACCAGTGTGTACTCCCAGTGTTTGTCCAGGTAAAGAACACTTGTTCTTTGGATTCCTATGGAGCAGACATGAGCCATTCTGAACCAACCTGGGGCCATCTTAAAGGGAATTTAACAAAGAAGAGTGAAGGATCTCCCTTGCCAAGATAGGATCTGTATGGGTTAGATAGTCTAAGCTAAGAGGAAACTAATTCCCACTAATTACTGTTAATGCTTCGGGAGATTATACACACACACACACAAATTACATTTTGTTGAGGACTCTCTTTATCTGAGTGGGTTGTGCTAAGCCCTTTTCTTAAACCTTTGTTGCTAGAGATCTATTTCAAAATTGTGCTTTTTTTTAGGTTTTAGAAAGGTAAAAATACAATGCATGTCGCATATTATAAACATACCTATGTAGTATTGTAAGTACATATTTTTTGCAATGAAACATAATATTTTCACTAATAGGCTGCATCAACTCACAAGAGGTTTTGCATTTAAATGAATTATGAAAAATTCAGTTTTCAGAACTGCTGAAAAGATACAGTGGACCTATACAT
Source organism: Herpailurus yagouaroundi (assembly GCF_014898765.1). Taxonomy (NCBI): domain Eukaryota; kingdom Metazoa; phylum Chordata; class Mammalia; order Carnivora; family Felidae; genus Herpailurus; species Herpailurus yagouaroundi. The sequence goes on along the minus strand of NW_024412394.1, from coordinate 20,528,304 downwards.
ATTAAACTCCAACTGAGGAGTGACAGCTCACTTGTGTTTTATCTGTCATTTTGCCTCCATTTGGGTAATCTTGAAAAACACTTGTTGTCTCTAGGCCTTGGTTGCTACAATTAAAAAATAGGAGAGTTGGGCTAGACCGGGAATTGCAAACTCAAGTATGTTCAGAGGGCAGGTTATAAAATTGAGGGAAGCAGCAGCTGGATGTGAGACTGTAGTAGTTGGAGCTGGTGAGGCTGGGAGGACTGGAACACACTCACTCTGTCTAGAGGCATTCACATCCAGAAGGACTCCAGAGTCTGCTGCAGATCAAATTCAGCACACCTGTGAACAGCTAGTTTGCAGCCTCTGACCCAACTGTCTTTACCACGCCTTCCAGAGTCAAAGTTCTGTAACACCCCTGCTGCCAGGTCAGATAACCTAACTTGAGTAGTTCCTCATGCTTCATTCTTCAACACTGTTCTCAAAAACTGCATTGCACTCGATGCCTGAGCATTACGTAAACTTATCTTCTCTTGAAGCGATTTCCTACTTTCTTATTCTTCCTTCATGACTTGCCTATTGAAATCATCACTGTCTTTCCGTCTTTGTTCATTACTTTTTTTTCTATCCAGTAGGATTAAATGCTTAGAGGTTCTTTTTTATCACAGCATAAAATAGCGAAGAGTTAGATGAAAATATCCAAAGAATTCCAAAAGGGGTACAACAAATTCAAAGGGAAAAAAATAATTGAGTCCAGAATTATTAAATCACTTTTCTCCACTTTTTCTGCAATGAACTCATTGGACCATAAAAAGCAAGCTTTGATAAGTAGCCCTCTATTCAAAAATATAAAAAACAATAGAGCATTCCATCACATATGCTGCAAATCCATCATTCATTTAAAGCATTCCTGTCCGGTACTTTCCTCTTCAATATTCATAGTGTTCTTTCTATTGGAGGAAAAAGTTGTTAATTCAGAACTCAATGAAAGTTGGGTTTCTCTTCTCTCCACATATTTGACACTTTGGAAGAGAAAATTCAGTTCTCATAGCCTTCAAGAACTTTGATATGCAACGAATGTTCCTTTTCTTATACTTTATTACTACTATTTCTCTCTGATACGCCCAGTTCTGCCCTGTTTGTTTTATATGTGAAGTGCCAAGGAAAAGGCAGTTCTGAATTAAGTCATCAGGCCACATTCCCTTTCTGAAACTTTTGCCCCTAAAGTATGCATTTCTTCCCAGCACTATGGTGTGTCTGCTGAAGGTTGGGGCTTGCTCGAGGTTTTTGACCTGCTTACATGCAACTGGCTATCAAGCTATGCAGTGCAAATCCTTTCCCTTTGCAATGAATACTCAATTTAGCTTTTTTCTGTAGGAAGTGCAAAATAATTCCATGGTTGAAGGAGAGAAAATAGGGCAGAGGCTAGGTGATTCTGAAAGAAAAGATACCATTTATCTAAAGATACAAAATTACTTTGATTCTCCTCATTCCTCCATCCTTACGTTTGCCTCCCAAGAGAAATAAAATTTATGTTTACGTGTTCAGTTTTTCATTCATATATTTTAAGCTAACTATAGTGCTTGGTATTAAGAGGGATCCAATAAAAAAAATCTAAAGCAGAGTCCACGATTAGCATCAGTTAAGTATCTAATGCAGTATGTAACAGCAAGTAGAAACAGATAAAATTAAAGGTTCTCAAAATGCTTTCAAATCTATATTTGAGGAGAGGAACAGAGGTGGCACAGCCACCCCTGTGTAATCAATTCTCCCTTTATCTCTGCCAAATGACCTTTGGCAAGAAGTGAGTTCTCCCTGCTGGCTGAAGCCAAGTTGCAGGGGAAACTGTGTGTGTGTGTGTGTGTGTGTGTGTGTGTGTGTGTGGTGAGAAAACAAAGAGCAACGCAATGATTTCCGAGAGAGGAGGATATTTAAAATTTGCATAAATTAACTTATGTATGTATTTTATGATTTTAATAATATTGGGACCAGTGACCAGGTGAAGCCCTGACCTGATTACGTCTAAGTAAAAAGTCAGTGATATATCATTTTCTTCTCCACACCTCACAGTTTGATTCTGGGAGAGTATGTTTATACATAGGAAGTTAAATGTCAGTACCTAGTATAATACAGAGATTTCAAGAGGCACTATATAGATATGTTTTTGAGGCCTTAAATTTTCAGATTCAAAACAAGTAAAAATCATGATGGGTCCTGGATACCTAGGACTTTGGCATCAATAGGTGCCAGTTTCCGACCCCCATCATTATGTAAATACCCAGTAAAAAATCACTAGAGGTCCTGAAGTATAAGTGCTTAATTTATGCAGATTATTCTACAGTTCCTGCCCAAGACTGGGGTTTCTTTTGATCTCTTACTCCCCAGAATCCTGAGTCTCCAGAGATCCCATGGTATCTCTTGCCTAGCCATTGCCTCCATAATTAGCTGTGATGCTTAAAACATTTTCAAATACAGCCAGCATAAAAACTGCAAAGGACACCCTCTCAGCCTTTTGGAATGAGGTCACAATTTCAGAACCTCTTCATGCTGTGCAGAGGATGGATAGAAAGAAATGGAAAAGTTTTCAAAGTCATGTAGGTTCACACATGTTATCTGACTTGTGGAGACAATATTTGGAAATGTTCATTCTGTATACCCTCTAAACCTAGTGGACGACTTATTTCTGATTCTATATAATCCAGAGTCAGGTCTATGTGAAGATAGAAAGGCAGGTGCCTGCATAATGAAATTTGAAAGGCCTCAACAGGCTCTCCTGTAACTCTTTCACTTTCCCTGGAGAACCAACCTCTATAGTGTTCTTCAGAGATGAGGCACTGTGTCCTTGAGAGACATTTACTAATAAGAAAAGGGAATGGCATGCTTATTCATTACAGCTCTATCTTAATTAAGGATACTCTGGTTGAAGGTAATGAAAACATATTTCAAATTTGCATAAAGTCATTTATTGTAAAGTAATTGAGATATCTCTCAATCCAAGGAGAATGTGAATAACCTGTATCCGAGTGGGGGACCCTATAAAGGAAAGCTATCAGAAACAGAAAACTCTTTTATAAAAATTCTTCCTCCCTCCCCCCACATCTCTCTGGGGCTGCACAGTCACTCTTGTGTTTCCTTCAAATGCCATTTCCTCTCTAGGGAATCTAGCCTGACCATGGTTCTTTAAGAATATGGCTGCCAAATAATGTCAGCCTTAGGCTCCTGAGTGCAAATCACCTCACTCCAAGTGAACAGTACAGAAAGAATTAGACCACCTCTGTCCTAACTGCATTTCATTTTTAAAATTTATTTATTTTATTTATTTTTGAGAGAGGGAGAGAGCATGTGTGTGTGAGGAGGCGAGGGGCAGAGAGAGAAGGAGACGGAGAATCCCAAGCAGACTCCACGCTGTCAGCACAGAGCCTCACGCCAGGCTGGATCTCACCACGTGTGAGATGATGACCTGAGCCTAAATCAAGAGTCAGATGCTTAGCCAACCTGAGCCACCCAGCTGCCCCTGCCCTAACTGCATTTCTGATAGATTGAATCTTCTTTGTTCAGCATTAGTCAGTTGTCTGGTTAGAAGTGTGAGAGCAATCTCCATATGTGCACAACAGTTTGGTTTTGTAGGTTTTGACGCAGTTTTCAGAGAAATATGGTCTTTGTTAAATGAATAAATGCTCTAAATGATGTCTACACTGGGTCCATGAAAGCCCACTGAGGGGGAGGGTCTCGGATTAGAAAAACATGACCTGGAGTAAATGGGAGAAGATTGCATCTTTTGAAGGAGTAGGAATGTGTGACAATGTTGGGGAATTCAGGGTTGGCTTCACTTCAAAGGCAGCCAGTGGCAGGGTAGCTGTCGTGAGCAAAGGTGAGACACACTGTGGGGGAAGCAGAAAGCCCTGAATATGAACACAGTGTGGAGAAGTCCCTCTGGTCTCTAAAGATACACTTTCCAACTAAGTTGGGTAACTCTCCTTTCTGTGCTTATCACTGGGGGCCGGGGTGGGGGGGGAACAGCAGCTAAATCAAGCTTCTTGTCCAAGTTCCTGGGTAACTGTGGGGGAACTTTTGAAAAGGTTTGGCTAAACCAGCAGCTTTGAATGTAAGATG